>NC_061068.1:1710883-1828466 GCF_021917145.1 Hypomesus transpacificus | reverse complement strand
TCCTGCATACTTAAATACTCCATTGTGTCTGCTTCTCCTCTGTCTTTTCACGGGAAGTCTGTTTTAACAGGGTGTGTGTGTGTGTTGTTTCATAAGTCAGCATGGCTGTAAATGGTGCTAATACAGCATGGCGATGATTTATCGACAGGCTGTCTCTCGCACGCACCCAGTGATTTCTATCACGGCTGAATGTGTGAGTTTGTTTTCGTGTTTCTGTTTGTGTGTGTGAAAGCGAAAGTAGCAGGGGGTGCGTGTGTGTCATCAGAGTCTCTCGCTGCTCTGGAAAGTCTGGGCGTCACAGCATGCTAAATGTTCAGCAGCTGGATTAGGTTGTTTGGGTGTGTGTGTGTATGTGTGTGAGATTACTGTGGTGGTGTGTCAGGATTAGGATGACTCTGATTAGCACAGACTTAATCCCTCTCAGTCTCAATCTGATATCCTATATCCTATATCCTCATTCTCACCCGTGCGTATGTGTGTGTGATTGTGTGTGTGTGGAGGGGGGGGGGGGGGCAGTGCATATGATCTTCTGACCTCTGTTTTGTCATGGTTGGTTCCCCCTCAGCACCTTACCCTCTGCTGAGCGCTGAGCTGTAACCCCCTGCTCTCTCCTTCCCTCCTCTCTCTCTCCTCCCTCTCTCCTTCCACTCCTCCTCCTCCCTTGTCTCGATCCCTCCCTTCAATCCTTCTCTCCCTCTGTTGTGTATCCACTGATGTGTGAAATTATTCGGGGATGGAGGGGATGGATTTCTTCCCGTAGGGCTGAACAGAGGTGTGAGGCTTTTGTTCAATAATAGATTGGGGGTGTATGAGGTGCCCATAGTAATGGGCTATACAATAGCTCTCGCACAATGACTAAACTAACTCTGACATATACCCAGGTTCAGGGTACAGCAATTGTAATGTTATATCATTTGTGCAGAAACGTTAAAGATTAACTTGGGAAAACGATGGCTTCTGTCCAGAAGCTGCAGTCTGTTTGATATTTTCACGCACGAATGTCTAGCTGAGGCGCTGTGTGATATTTACATGATTGTGTGAACCAGCGCCTGATCAAAAGGACACACAAGCATGGTCAACAAACTACACACACACACACACGCCCTATCTGTGCAACTGTGAAGTCCATTAGATGCGGAGTTGAAGGCAGAAGGTTCCCATAGTAACAGATTGAGGACATCATGTATCTCCAGATGAATGGTAATCATGTGTCTTTTACATGTGACACACGTGTGGTCCAGTGCGGTCCATGACGGTGGGAGAACACGCGACATGTCTCCTGGCTGACTGATGTGATTGGCTGTGGCCTGCTCCTCTGTCACTGCTCTGCCAAACAGACGTGACAGCAACGCCTTCATCTGGAGCTGGCCTCAGGGATCTAGCTGGGCATGTCATCTATCAGCCTCTACGTCCTTTATTTAGCCTAAACGCCACACACACATCCCCACATATACACACACGCGCGCGCACGCCCAGACACACGCTCGCGCGCACACATCGGTTCCCTCTGGTGTGTGTGTGTGTGTCTGGATAGGTGAAAGTGCTGCTGTTTCTGCTTCTAACGAGCGCTTGCTGTGGTGACTCTTTTAATTAGCGCTAATTGACTTTGCTGATTGAGTCAGAGCAGTGTGTGTCATTACTGTTCCCTCTCCTCCCTCCTCTCTTTCAGCCTTTCTCTTTCCCTTTGTCCTGCTCTCTCCTTCCCAGCCTCCCTCTTTTTCTCCTTCTCTTTTCCTCTGGTTTTCTGTCCCACTTGCTTACATGTAACATTAGTTGTTCCAATGAGAGTCAGCAGGGAACAGGCTGGCAGCCTCTCTAATGTTAGTGGTCGCTGGTACACTGGTATCAGATATTCTTAAAGTCAGTGTTAGGGAGAGCAAGCTTCACAAGAGCGGTTAGAGTTCAAAGATGCCCTTGAATGTTTCTTCACTGTGATTAGTCCATCTGACATTGTTGCAGGGGTGGGAGGTGCTGACATTTTCTGTTTCAGTTCCATCTAAAGGAAGGCAAAAGCAGGCGATTGAAACTCACTGGAATGCATTTCAAATAAGTGTGCTGTTTGTTTGATTGTGGTTGTGTATATCTGTGTTGGTGTTTGGAATGAGTGTGTGTGTGTGTGTATGTGTGTTATCCCCGGGCCTGCCTGTGGCTGTAACCTCTCTCGTTGACATTGAGCCTTGTGCCATTGCCATTTACGTAAAGTAAAGCATGGCTTAATGAGGGCCAGACAAGCCAAGAAACACACTCACATACTAACACACACACAAACACACACACTAACACACATACCACCAGAGGGGACTTTCACAGTTCTATGTGTGTGATTCATATTCTTTTATTTTTAATCATTTCTCTGTCTTTGGGTTTGAGAAATATTTCATGTTTGGAGAGAGCCAAGTCATAATCACTAATTAGTCCTCTAGGCTTTTCAGCTGAGCTTTCTGCCCCCCCCCCCCCTCCAAATCGGTCTCTCTCTCTGTCTCTCTGTCTCTCTGTCTCTCTGTCTCTCTCTCTCTCTCTCTCTCTCTCTCTCTCTCTCTCTCTCTCTCTCTCTCTCTCTCTCTGTCTCTCGCTATCTCTCTCTGTCTCTCTCTCTGTCTCTCTTTTTCTTTCTCTTTCTCTCTGTCTCTCTCTTTCTCTGTCTCTCTCTCTCTCTCTCTTCTCCCTCTTATTTTAATCTGTGCTTATCTGGCAGAATAAAACAAAAGGGAAGCTCTAAAATACAGAACCCCCCCCCCCCCCCTGACACTGATCCAGGTCATGATTGAATAGATTTCAAATAGTATTTCAACCCTGATTCTGTAACAGAGGCTACTAGCCTAGTAGAAGGGTCCAGAAGATCTGAGAGCTGTCCAGTCCAATCACATCTCAGCGGAGACTCTACCAGTAGAGGTACTGTAATTCATGTTGCCATTAAGGGTCTGGGGCGATGTGTGGAAACCAGGCCACTGGGCTACCCAGCCCCCCCTCCTCTGTCACAACCACGGCAACACCCACATACCATGCATTCTATTTTCTCACCATCCTCACAGAAGGACCATTTGTCTTGCAGTGCGTAATTTGACACAAACCTATTTTAAACAAGGGTTTCAGAGATATTAAGTATTGAAGCGAGGGGATGTATGCGCGGGGCTCCCTCTGGCTGGGTCTTGTTGACAGCGATCTCACTCCTGGCCCCATTCAGGTGGTGGACAAGCAGCAGTTTAGCTGAGCAGAGCCAGTCCCCACCCAGAAGCAGATAGAGCCCCCTCCTGTGTGGAGAAGGCCCTTCTGTGCTCTGGAACCATGGGTTACATTCTCTTTACATTGGAACTAACTGTTCTGTTGTCTTGTATTTGGATGTGTCGAGGTCTTCAGCTCTGGACTAGAGAGGATTCCTGAGAATCATTTGTTCCCTAGAGCCACTGTGCTATTCTACACAAACTCTTTCTCACTCTCTCTGTTACACTCTCTTTCTCTGTCTCTCTCTCTCTCTCTCTCTCTCTCTCTCTCTCTCTCTCTCTCTCTCTCTCTCTCTCTCTCTCTGTGTCTCTCTCTCTCTCTCTCTCTCTCTCTCTCTCTCTCTCTCTCTCTCTCTCTCTCTCTCTCTCTCTCTCTCTCTCTGTGTCCTCTCTCTCTCTCTCTCTCTCTCTCTCTCTCTCTCTCTCTCTCTCTCTCTCTCTCTCTCTCTCTCTCTCTCTCTCTCTCTCTCTCTCTCTGTGTTTCTCTTTGTGTCTCTCTCTCTCTCTCCTTCTCTGTGTGTCTTTCACCCTCTCTCTCTCTGTTTCTTTCTCTGATGAATGGAATGTCTGCTCTCATGTGGAGTGTGTGTCTGTAAAAGTCACCCTAATCAAATTTTACTGATTCTCGGGGGATTAAAAGAGGGGGCGGATTGAGCGTGTGTCTGTGGGCATGTGTGTGTGTGTGTGTGTGTGTGCATGCATGTGAGTGTGTGTTTTGTGTATTTGCATTTGCATTAGCCCCAAGTATCTGTGAGTCATTAGTCTAAAATCTACCTTAGTTGCAATGCACCAATCTATTTCCCCTCTAGCCAGTCATCTCTCCTCTTACACCGTGTCTCCTCTCAGCAGGCCTCTGTCTCTGCCCTGCTCTGCTTATTGACATGGACCAGTAGAAAGAACCAAGGTAGAACTGAGCGGTTCACAGCAGTGTTGGACACAGCCATGTCTATCCTAACGTGCCAGTTAAACTTGCATGTCTCACTTGCAGTTCACCCAACGTGAGTCTGTGAATAAATTGGAACTCCTTCCAACAAGACGGTTCCTAGAGATGGTTGGTGGATACATGGTCTAGGTACCTGACTGTATGCAGGGCTGGAGGCTTTTACAGAGTCAATTCTCTCACTAAAACAACCAGAGTTAATGACAATGCTTTTGGCAGTGTCCTGGTTGACCAATGCTTCTAGTCAACGGAGCAGCTGTTCCTCTCACAGTCATAGGATGGAAAATTCCTATCAGGAACCTGTAGATGAGGTGAAATTTACATTTAGTAGACGCTCTTATCCAGAGTGACTTACAGTAAGTACAGGGACATTCTCCCTGAGGCAAGTAGGGTGAAGTGCCTTGCCCAAGGACACAACTTCAATTCCCCAACCGCTCAGCCATGTGAATTCCCTGAAATTGAATATTCCCTGAATATTTGAAATAAGAGCTGTCTAAGTTCCTCCCTGGGTCTCTTTGAAGTTTACGTAAGTCAAAAATGTATGCCCAAATCTTTCAGAAATCTCCTGTCCTGAAAAATGACAAATAACATGAAAATCTTCATTGCTTCTGACAAATAATGATCCTGAATGGATTTGCAAAGAGAAGTTGAATTGTTCAACATGAACATTGACAGATGACTCACTTTGAAACCTGGTGGGAACTTCAACAACGAAATCACGCTGTAATAGATGCTGATGAAATGTGCCACAGACACACACACACACACACACACATCTATTATTCGGTTGGATAGGAGGCAAACCTGAGGATCACCACAGAGACCCCTCTTTCCAATGTATTCATTAAACTCCCCAAACCTCCCCTTAACGAATGTAATTAGAATATGGTAATGAGATAGGGCTGAACCAGGGAGGAAAGCTCACCAGCATAGAGACGGAGAAAGAGAGAGGGAGAGAGAGAGAGAAAGAAAGGAGAGAGTGAAGAAGAGAGGGAGAGAGCTAGCGAGAAAGAGGGAGAAAGAGAGAGGTAGAGAGAGGCAGATACAATACAGAGTAAGCTAGAGAAGGGGAGAAATGAGAGAAGAAGAGAGAGAGAGAGAGGGAGGGAGGGAGAGAGGGAGGGAGGGAGGGAGAGAGAGAAGGAGAGAAGGAGAGAAGAACAGAGGGAGAGAAGGAGAGAGCGCTTGAGATGGGGGCAGATGGAGAGTCAGAGGAGATAGAGAGAAGTTGACTGACAGGATGCCAATTTATGTCTTGTTGTAAACAACAAGTGTGTATGCTGGCAAGAAGGAACACACATGCACACACACATACACGTGCAGATACACACACAAACACACTCATTAGCATGAAACAGAAATAATTCCAATAACAAAAACAATACCAGCAGTAGAGCCAGACCAGAGGGTTGAATCAGTCACACACGCTAATGGTTAACATGGTTCCTGTGGAGGTATCAAAGCTTTCCTACACCCAGACCCTCTCTCTCTCTCTCTGTCTCTCTCTGTCTCTTTCTCTCCATCTGTCTGTCTGTCTGTCTCTCTCTCTCTCTGTCTCTCCCACTCTCTATGTCTCTCTCACTCTCTATGTCTCTCTCACTCTCTGTCTCTCTCTTTTGTCTCTTCTCTAAAGCTAAATCTGTTTTCAGAAGACTTGTAACAGCAAGAATCAAAGTAGATTTAGATGATACATTAATAGGTCAATGTGAGACCTTGGGGCTTTTGTTCTGGTATGAAAACCTGCAGCATACAGTGTGTGCATGACATGGAGGAGGAGCAGCATTGGAGCTTCATGACACATGTTCCATGTTCAATTTGGTCCTTGTTTTGATTGAAGCTATTTGACTGTGTACTGAGGTGTACTGTATAATAGGATGTGATGTGGTGGGATACCATCACCTGTTAGTGAAGGCGTGTCCAAACAAGCCATCAATATTCAGTCTGTGTGCGTGTTTGTGTGTATGTGTGTGACTCACTGAGAACTTTATGGCAGTTTTTTAAAGAGACTGTCTGTCAGGCATTATACAAGACGCCCCTGCTCAGCGGGGTCCTCACATTGTGTTAGACGTCAACACCTGTTGGTGTCTTTGATGTATTAGGCCCCCTACAGAGAGAAAGAGAGAAAGAGAGAGAGACAGAGAGAGAGAGCGAGGGAGAGAGAGAGAGAAGAGAGCGAGGGAAAGAGAGAAGAGAGCGAGAGCGAGAGAAGAGAAAAGGTCTCTCTCCACAATTGTAAAAAAAAACAAAGAGTCAGAAACAGATGGAGACAGGCAGAGTAAAGGAGCAGTGAACCAGGTAAAAAGAGAAAAGACTGAAGATTGAGTTCCGCAAAAAGTTTATTCGGTAGTAATATGTCTATATGTGTGAGTGTCCTTTGGGTTAATGCTCAGCTTGAGTTTGGAATGCTGTTTGTGTCTAGACGTCTGGGGTCTAGACTGGAGCTGGAGATTGACAGATGACAGCCGTATGGAGTTACATAGTGATAGAGAGAGCAAATAAATAAATAGTTGGAGACAGTGAGGGATGGAGAGGAGAGTTTCTCTCTCTTCTCTTTATGAAGCAGTCAGTCACAGGAAACCCACCAGAGACAGCATCTCCTCACAGACACAGAGGGGATGTGACCAGGCATGGATGTGTGTGTTTCAGTGTGTGTGTGTGTGTGTGTGCGTCCAAATGCTCTCTGAGTGCCAGGTTGACAGAGATGGATGTGACAGATGGGTCTTCTCCTGATGGGCTGCTTCCTCCTGGTCCTCCTGAAGGTCATGCCTTGTCCTCCAATAGCAGACCAGCACTGTCTGTCTGTCTGTCCGACTTGGTTCTGTCTGTGTGTTGGTCTGTTGGCCTGTCGGTCTGTCTTCAGTCTGTTTGTCTGCTGTAGGTGTGTGTGTTGTTTGTCTGTGTGTGTTGGGGGGGGGGGGCGTTTGGCTGTCTGTGCGTCTGTCTGAACAATTCAGATAAGGGGCTTTGCAACAGTTGGCATGGAAACAGCTCTAACCAGCTGTATTAGGTAGTGTTGGCACTCTGAAGCATGTTGTTCTTATTCTGTCAGTCTTAGACAGACATAGGGTAAAGAACCCTGTACTGCAAGGGTTTAGTAGAGAACACAGCTCTGTAGGTGTTGAGTGGAGAACCTAGCCGCTGGATGTGCTGTCTCTGGATGGACTGTAAATTGACCTGACAGTTCTAGTTGCACTTCCTGGAAGACACAGACATGGCGTGGTCTTCACTAGTAGCTGCCTGTCAGGATTTCTTCCTCATTTGTTTCTTCAAGTCCACACACACACACACACACGCGCACACACACACACACACACGCACGCACACACACACACACGCACACACACAACACACACGCACGTCACTTTGTGCCTGCGGCCAGGCCCTTCTGTGAGATGGCCCTCAGGGAACCCTCCCTAGCTGAGTCTGTGTCAGTGTTGCTGACCCCCCCCTGAAATGTCCCACAGGAGTATGTTTGTAAGCGTGTCTGTGTGTGTGTGTGTGTGTGTGTGCGTGCGTGTGTGTGTGTGTGTGTGTGTGAGAGAGACATTGTCCCCAAGTCTTGGAGCGAGACAGTCTCAGTGATGCGTGAGTGAGTGGGAGTTGTATTTCCCTAACTGCTGCTCCAGCTCCCATCTGTCTTCCCACTCAACCTCCCTGCTTTGTTATTCCTTCAACACATCTCTCACACTTCTGTCAACATGGATGATGGTAGACAGACCCAGACCCAACAGAACGAAACAAAACAGACCAAAATGGAACAGGGCAGGACAGGACAGAACAGGGCAGGACAGGACAGGGCAGGGCAGGATAAGACAGGGTAGGACACCTAATTTTCACCTGTAAAAGACAAGATCATCTTGGTAATGTTTGTGTGTGTGTGTGTGTTTGTTTGTGTGTATGCTGGTTGGTATACTGTGTGTGTTTGTTTGTGTGTATGCTGGTTGGTATACTGTGTGTGTTTGTACTGTTTGTATGAGAGCATCTGAATCTGAGCATGCAAAGTGTGTGTGTGTTTGAAGTGGGATGCCTGTGTGTGTTGAACTGTCCAATCAGGATTCACAGAGACACGCTCTGTCTGGGTTTCTGGAGTAGATCCCAGGGGAGGACCAAGACACCTGTCCCTGTCTGTGCCACTGTTCTACACACACACACACACACACACACACACACTGTATTCCTGGCGGGTCAGTGTGTCGCATGGTTTGCTCAGAGCATTCCATCATGGTTTCCGTGGGGACAGACTTCCTGAGAATCGACCTTCACAATCACACTTTTCACACCTAAGTTTGGGTGTATGTGTGTCAGTCTATATAGCTATAGTGTGTGTGTGTGTCTGTCTGCCTTTGTAGCCATAGTGTGTGTGTGTGTATATGTGTATGTGTGTGTGACTATGTAGCCGTACTGTGCGTGTGTGTGTGTCTAAGTAGCCATAGCGTGTGTGTGTGTGTGTGTCAAGCTGCCGTTTCAGCTGACGCCTCCGTTTCTCCTGTTTAATGGCTCTTATGGGGCAGGCCTTTAATTGCAGTCTTCCTCTTCTACCCCTCCATCCCTATCTCCCTCTCTTAATCTCCCCCTCCCCCTTGTCATTCTCCCGCCTCCCTCTCAAATCGCTCTCGCTCTCATGGTGCTCTGGGGAGGCGGTGTTGGTGAGACGGGGCTGTGTCCACAGCAGGGCTGGGGAGGAGAGGCTGGGGAGGAGAGGCTGGGGAGGAGAGTCTGGGGAGGAGAGGCTGGGAAGGAGAGGCTGGGGAGGAGAGGCTGGGGAAGAGAGGCTGGGGAGGAGAGTCTGGGGAGGAGAGGCTGGGAAGGAGAGGCTGGGGAGGAGAGGCTGGGGAGGAGAGGCTGGGGAGGAGAGGCTGGGAAGGAGAGGCTGGGGAGGAGAGTCTGGGGAGGAGAGTTTGGGGAGGAGAGGCTGGGGAAGAGAGTCTGGGGAGGAGAGGCTGGGGAGGAGAGGCTGGGAAGAAGAGGCTGGGGAGGAGAGGCTGGGGAGGAGAGGCTGGGGAGGAGAGGCTGGGGAGGAGAGGCTGGGGAGGAGAGGCTGGGGAAGAGAGTTTGGGGAGGAGAGGCTGGGGAGGAGAGGCTGGGGAAGAGAGTTTGGGGAGGAGAGGCTGGGGAGGAGAGGCTGGGAAGGAGAGGCTGGGGAGGAGAGGCTGGGGAGGAGAGGCTGGGGAGGAGAGGCTGGGAAGGAGAGGCTGGGGAGGAGAGGCTGGGGAGGAGAGGCTGGGGAGGAGAGGCTGGGAAGAAGAGGCTGGGGAGGAGAGGCTGGGGAGGAGAGGCTGGGGAGGAGAGGCTGGGGAGGAGAGGCTGGGGAGGAGAGGCTGGGGAGGCGCAGAGGCTGCTTGACTCAGCTAATGAATAGATGAATACATGAATGAGATGGAGGGTGTGTTGGTGCCTGAGGACCCCCTGGGGAGGTGGCTGTCTCTGGCCCAGGAGACCAGCCCCACTACACGTGGAGCAGACAGGGTTTTATGGGCGGTCCTCCTCGGGCCTCTCTCCACCCAGGCCTGGTTTTGAGCATCTCCATTGACAATTACTGGGAGAGGAGGGTGTGATGGAGGGCTAGGTTCATAAACAAGTGGCCGCACTCTCACATGGGCACTTATGTACACACACACACACACACACACAGAGAGGTGAGGGAGCAGCTGGAGACCTTGCACTTAGCAGAATTGGTTTCCTCCCTCTCCTTCTCTTTCTGTCCTTCTCCTCCTCTTTCTCACTCTCTCTCTTTGTCACCCTCCATCCATCCCTCTTTCTCTACATCCCTCTCTCTCTCTCTCTCTCTCTCTCTCTCTCTCTCTCTCTCTCTCTCTCTCTCTCTCTCTCTCTCTGTCTGTGTCTGTCTGTCTGTCTGTCCATCGCCCTCTCTCTATAATATGCTTGTCTGTCATTATGACTCTCTTTTGGTGTTGACATAAGAATGCGGCTCTCTCTAATGACAAAGTGCGAAAGAAAGAAGGACAGAGAGAGACAGAGAGAGAGAGAGGCAGAGAGAGAGAGACAGAGAGAGAGAGAGAGAGAGAGAGAGAGAGAGAGAGAGAGAGAGAGAGAGAGAGAGAATGAGAGGGAGACAGAAAGAGAGAAAGAGAGTGTTTGGGTTCTCTGTGGTTCCTTCTCTAGTGAGTTGTCCTTTGGACTGATGAAAGAGAAGCGGCGTTGGTGTTTCAGGTTTATTTCAAACACTGATGGTGTTAGAAGGGACAATTTAAATGCTTCAGTGTTAGGGTGGGGGAGACAACAGAAATGTTTCAGTGAGGAAGACAGGGGTTAAAGAATGATGGAAAGTGTGGTGGCAGGAAATGAACTCGAGTGCATTTGTTTATTTACTTGTTTGCGTGTGTGGCTGCCTGTGTGTGTATGCGCGTGAGTGTAGGTTGGGTGTGTGTGTGTGTGCTTTTTCACGTCTCTTGTACAGTGCCTGCCTTGTTCTAAGGACTCACCCTCTGAGGAGTGCTCTTGTGTTGTTTTACCTCTGCCTCTCACGCTTCCGCATTTGGGAAGAGAGGCAGAGAGGAGAGGAGCGAGAGAGGATCAGGGAGGGGTTGGAAACCAGGGACGAGAGAGGGGAGGAGAAGAAAGTGGAGGAGGAAGAGGCGAGAACGTTGGTGCTGGGTTAGATCAAGTGGAGTGTGAGTTTTATCTGGAGTGAAACTCTCAGAGTGAACTTTCCCTCTATCAGCATACACACTCAGCCCAGAATATCTCCCCTGTGTACTGCAAGCAAGTGGAATTGTGTGTGTGTGTGTGTGTGTGCACATCCTTACAGTTGATGTGCTCTAGACAGAGGCACATGGAGGGGGTTGATTGGTTACCCTGATTGGTCACAGCCCCACAGGGGGTCTCTAATCTCCTTTCCTGACTGACTGCTCTGTGGCCAAGCAGGCAGCTAAGCATCGCCACGGCGATAAGAGAACGGCAGACTGTCTGTGTCATCTGGAATGTCTTCTGAATGTTCCACCTCTCTGTCACACACACAAACACACAGTTGCTGTACTAGGACCTAACATCTCTTTCTGTCTTTTCTCAGGAAATTGCAGCATACCTGATCACATTTGAGAAACATGAAGAATGGCTTACCACATCACCGAAGACCAGGTGAGACCCTTTCGCTATCTCATGCCCACACACACACACACACAACCACAGGTAGAACTCCAGGGAAGAGTGTTGAGCGTGCGAGGAGTAAGGTTCTGACTGACTACCCAGCTGTACTGAGATGGAAAACTAGGCCTGACAGCCTGAGAAGGGGTTAAACTGACAGAATATTCTAGACGTGCAGGATTCCTGTTCTCAGTACGCGTTCTGTTCAACACACCGAAGGAATGTTGAAAGACCTAGTCAGCTAAAACTGGGCTATTAATGAATGTAAATGTATGAGCAGAAGTGATGTATTATTCAACTTCCATGGACGGTGAGAGAGTGTGTGTTTAAGACAAAGGTTAGCAGGAATTCACATGTCAGATATCGAATATTCACATATCCAATTAGAATGAAGGAGGGGGGTTCATTTTGAATGTTTACGAACCAGAGTGCTCAGTCTCAGATCCCAGGTCAGATGAACCACAGGTGAATGTGTGAAGGTGGCAGTGTGTGAGCTGTGAAGGACTGACCCTGGAACAGCCTGGAGATTGGTTCCTGGATTGAATATACTGTCATTAAAACTCACATTCCTCAACCATCACATTGATGTTGTTGTCCAGTTGCTAGATTCATCCTATTCATCCATACAACTAGGGCCAATTATGACAGATTATGGTTAATCTTATTGGATTAAAATGAGGAGGATGGCAATCCTTTGGATTTAGGATTTATCCTCCGTTTTTTGACTGAGTATCATTTACTCAGTTTCAGACCATATGCAGTATGCGTGTGTGTGTGTGTGTGTGTGCATCTGTGCAAACAATCTCTTGGTGACCTTCCCTCCTCCTTTCTCTAAAGTACTTCATCAGCTCAAACTAATGACTGTTTTAAACCCCTGCCTGTCCCTCCTTCTTCACTCCCTCTTTCAACCTTCCCTCACTCCTTTTCTCCCTCCCTCCCTCTCATTCATTCACTCACAGCACTCACTCTCCCCCTCCCTCCCTCCCTCCCTCCCTCACTTGATATGTCTTCTTCCACTCTTGTCTCTCTTCCTCTCCTTCCACGTCCTTCTCCCTCTTCCTCCTGCTACAGGCTCGAACTGACGAACAGCTTTTTATATCCCACACATCTCAGAGCTGTTTCAATCGATAGCATTTATAACGTCTGCTTGAATCTGGGTGTAGAGCGAGACACGCGCGCATGGGCACGCACACACGCGCGCGCAGACACGCGCAAACACACGCATGCGAGAGCACACACACACATACATCTCTCATCTATCTTCTCCATAACATAATTAGAATGGAGGGGAGAGGAGGGGAGGGGAGAAAATTAGAGGGGGATTAAAGAGGAGCTAGGGAGAAGGGAGAAGAGGGAAGGAGGGAGGAGGGGAGGGTGAGGGAGCAGAGGAGCAGGCGGGGGAGGGGTAGAGACGAAAGGAGAGGGGAGAAAAGGCAAAGGGTGAAATGAACGGAATGGATAGGAGAAAATGAAGAGATATGAGGATAAGAGCAGAAAGAGGGAGAGAGAAGATAGCAGGTGGATAGAGGACAGGAGGACAGAAGGCAGAAGTGTGCGTGCATGTCGCTCTATGCATGTGTGTGTGTGTGTGTGAGTGTGAGAGTGTGTGTGAGGTTATTGATTGTTAACAGACCTGTTCTTTTTCTGTTGTCAGGAGATAAGGCAGTGAGGCCTTCACCTTCTATCTGCACACGCACACGCACACAAATAAAGACACATCCATCCCTGTGTTTCTGTAATGTAGTGATTGATTGCTGAGCTCCAGGTATGACATTGAGCTCAAAGAACTCAGGGATGGAACTCACAGCAGTAGGTCTCACATTGGCTCTGTTACAGGGTGTGTGTGTGTGTCTCTGAGTGTCTGTATTTTTGAGTGTGTGTGTGTGTGTGTTTCAGTGTTTGGCTGCCCCACAGGCCTATGGAATAAGAGCTGAGAGGACATTTTTCCCGCTGTGCTGATAAATCACCCTGCTAAAATATTAACGTGTGTGAGCATGTGAATGTGTGTTTGTGTCTGAGAGATTCCCAGAAATATCTTGGCTTGAGAGAGCAACAATAATGTCATTAATGTCCAGAAGAGGAACAGCAATAAGTGATTACAGCTTCTGATGTCCCAGAGGAATGTTCCACACTGTGGCCTTCACACCCTCTGTGTTCTAGTCAAGAACTCTGGAGCCCAGAGGATTTGCCTTTTTGAAATCATGTATGAATTAAATTTATGATTTATGAATCTCTCTCTCTCTCTCTCGCCCTCCCTTTCTCTCTTTCAGGCCACAGAATGGTTCTATGATCCTGTATAATCGTAAGAAGGTGAAGTACAGGAAGGATGGCTACTGCTGGAAGAAGAGGAAGGATGGGAAGACCACCAGAGAGGACCACATGAAGCTGAAGGTCCAGGGCGTGGAGGTGAGGAGGGAGGACATGAGATGGTAAAACAGGGCTGCTTCTTGGCACGCGCATGCACGCATACTCTCTCTCTCTCTCTCTCTCTTCCTCTCTCTCTCTCTCTCTCTCTTCCTCTCTCTCTCTCTTGCTCCCTCACTCTGTGTCCCCTCTCTCTATCTGAAGGATAAGAGTGTGTTTGGCCTGAGGCCAGGAATGATGTCAATGCCTCCTTCAGCAGAACAGAGAGGAGTATCGATCCAGTCTCAAGGCAACGTCTGTGTGGTGTGTGTGTGTGTGTGTGTTTGTGTGTTTCACATGCTCCACTTCTAAAATTGATTATTCAGCAGGAATATGCTGAGAGGTGAGAGGAGCAAGCATCCATGTGACAGAATGAGGGAGATAGAAAGAAAGAAAGAAAGAGGAAGAAATATAAGTTGAACTAAGAATTAAACTATGATCATTTATCCCAGGGGGATTCTAAAATATGCACCACATCTCCAACACACACACACACACACACCTACTGTATATATGCACACACATGAAAACAAATCCAACAGTTTGTAGAATCCCCCTGGTAGTTCCAAGGTGATTGTTTGTGATCTGCCAGGACCCTCAAGCATCTCTGACACAGAGAGCCAGACCAAAGAAGAGGACAGAGAGCTTGTGAATGGGAGAAGAGAGAAGGAGTGTGAGAGGAGATGAGGGGAGGAGGAGGAGGAGGAAAGGAGAGGGCCCTGGGTGAAAACTGTCCTCATGGAGAATGGAAATGTATGGAAATGCTCTCTGCCTTTGGCAAAACACAGAGCAGGGGGGAAAGGGGGTTTCACAGAAGAAGTTAAATAGAAAGACACAATAGCAAAGCAAGGGTTTAGTGTGTATGTGAGAGAGAAACCGATGGAAACAGAAGGAGGGAGAGGAAGGGGAGAGAGAGGATATCTATCAAGGTCATCACTGCAACAATTCTACGTCCAATGGAATCTAAGCCAACTGTCTGCACTCTCTTGTGTTTGAGCGGTCTCTGTTGGTAGGAGCAGGTACTGCACACTCCTTCTGCATCCATTTGTTCTTCTAGCTGACAGTCTTACTGTTACTCTAAGAGCTTGATGCTATGTCTGCTACAAAGCAAAACATGTCATGTTACAGGCCATGTTGAGTGTTTATGTAAATGTTTTATGACAGAAAATGAAATGAAAATCCCAAACATCACTTCTTGTTGAAATAAACTAATCCAAAGGATTCGTTTAGTAACTTCTATCTGGGTATGTGACCTCCCCTCCCTTCTGACCTTTCCCCTCCAGTGTCTCTATGGCTGCTACGTCCACTCTTCCATCATCCCCACCTTCCATCGCCGATGCTATTGGCTGCTTCAGGTAAGGCCCTCGGGGTAGGCCTACCTGCATTTAGAAGAGGTTGTAGATTTGAAATGGTGTGAATGACGGGGTTAGAAGTGTCACCTGACAAACCCAGGGCCATTTCTTCATCCTCTGGAAGATTCCATCATCCAGTGGTATTTTTAGTAAGAAAACGGAATTCATTTGCTCTAAATTCACACGAGAAGCAGACTATAAATGTGACTTTACAGCTACTAGAATAGACAGACTGCTCTTCTCTGTGTTTGTGTGGTCCTTTCCAAGGAAATACCTAGAGGCTAAACACACACACACACACGCACACACACACACACACACACACACACACACACACACACACTCACACACTGTTCTCCCCCGTGTATAAGAGCGTGTTATTTATTCATAGAGATGTTTGACTCACTCTACTGCTCATGTGAAAGACAGCATAGAGCTGCACTCACAAGCACACACTCATACAGTACACACACACCTGCACTTACAGTCATACACTCAGACAGTACACACACACACACACACACACCTGCACTCACTCACTCACACCTCTCTCTCTGCTGGCCATGCGAGAGATTGGCATATGAACCTGGCCACACAGAGAAGAAAGGAAACATGATGGGTATTTAACATACATAGTCTCTGTGCATGGACACACACACACACACACCCACACACACATACCTATACACAAACAGCAGACTTCAGTACTGAGCAGCAGTGTATTAGTGTCCACCTTTCTCTCCATCTGACTAAGGAAAAGGATCCCCCTAGCAGCGTCTGTGTCGTACGTCTGTGTGCCTTCTGAATCTTTAATGGAGACAGCTTCATACATTCCTACATCCACACATACACTTAAGCCCCCCCCCCCCCCCCCCACACACACACACACACACAGCCACACACACACACTCACCTGTTGAATCTTTCATGGGATACAACTTCATACACTCCTGCAGCCCTAGAGCTGTAGGTGGCCTGTATTGAGTGATGAGGTGGTCAAATACACACATACAGACACACACACACACCCACACACATGCATGGTTAGACTGATGAGGGGGGTTGAGCTATTAAATCTTTTATGTGGTGGCAGGTGAGAGATTCTTCTCTGACACGCTAGATTTGACCTCCTTTGTGACCTCCCTTTCCCTCCCCCTTTCCCTCTCTCCCCCCCCACACACTTCTTTCATCCACCCTCCCCCACAGTTCTCCTCCCTCCTTTGACCTTCCCAGAGACACTGACACACACTCTCTTTCATTATCTCTCTCTCTCTCCCCTCTCTCTCTCTCACACACACACACACACACACACATTGTCCTACTCGCTTTCTGCCTTTTACCATTACAAGAAATGCAGTTTGATTACAGTTATCATAATTTTGCGTGTCTGTGTGTGTGTGTTTGTGTGTCCATTTGCGTGTGTACATGTGTGTGCGTGTGTATGTGCAGAACCCAGACATTGTGCTTGTCCACTACCTGAACGTCCCTGCTGTGGACGACAGTGGGAAGCCGTGCGGGCCTGTCCTGTGCTCCATCAACACAGACAGGAAGGAATGGGCCAAGTGGAGCAAGGAGGAGCTGATTGGCCAGCTCAAACCCATGTGTGAGTAACTCCCTTTCACCCCTAGCAACAACATATCCCAGTGTGTGTTCTTTCCCCACTTTACATACAGACTGACTAATGGGAAATAATACCGGATCTGTGGATCTGTACAAGCTATTACAAACGCGTTTAATCAATTTCCAATCCACCTCACTTATTTAAGAGCTCCTTTTAGTCTGATGGATCACACCTTGTGGAGCTGTGCTTGGCTCTGCAGTGCCACACTGCCCTCTAGTGGCGGGTACAGGCTTGGTGTCTGGGAGGCACAGGGCAGGAGTGTAACAGCATCTTCCTCAAAATCCCCAGCATGCATTATTCAGATGGGGTGAGAGAGGAGAGGTAGGACGGCTCAGGTCTCCGGAGTCTCCTTCTTTACATAGATAAGCCTTGCTTAGTAACACATATGGATTGACGCTTTTTTCTAGTTTGACAGAATGCGGTTTTGAGGCTTTTTCGTGATTTGAAGACAGCTGTGAAAAATGAGCTGTACTGCTCAGACAGCCAACACTTGCAATGATGACAGTGTCTGGTGTTGTGTTACTGCCAACTCAGGTTGCATTTCAAATTGTGAACACAAGAGGGCCACCTCACACATCCGACTTGTTTGAGAATGGTCCATTTACTGGCTATATTTAACTCTTGCGCATGTGAATAAAATAATCTCTCTCTTTCTCTCTCGCTCTCTGTGTCTCTCTCTCTCTCTCTCTCTCTGTGTCTCTCTGTTTCTATTTTCCTCTATTTCTGTTCCCACCCCCCTCTACATATATATATGTCTCTCTATCTCTGTGTCCCGTCACCTCCTTCTCTCTCTCTCTCTTTCTCTCCCATTCTCAGGTGCTGGGAGCAGCCTGCATCAGAAGTGCTCCAGTGTCAAACAGCGCATCATCTCATCCAAGCAGGAGCCCGGGGCAGCAGCAGGGGCCGCAGCAGGGGCCGGGGCGGGGGCCGGGGCAGGGACCGGGGCGGGGGCAAGGGCAGGGGTAGCAGATGGCTCAGAGGTCCAGAACAGTGACGTGTCCGAGGGCCAGACTGAGCCTGCTCCTGGAGGGGCCAGGGGCAGAGGGGGTGGTGAGAGGAGGAACGGTAGGGTGCCCAAGCCCTCCCTCCTTCCACAGAGCAGCATGGAGGTGTCCTCCTCCACCTCCACCAGCCAGGTCGAGGTCCCCGATACCACCCAGAGCTCCCCTCTGTCAATCACCAGCGACATGGCCGACAGCCCTGCCCTCGCCATGGGTGGCAGCCTATCACAGAGCACCGCTGCAGTCTTCATGTCAGAAGTCACCACTCTAACAGGGGACTCAGTGTATCCCGCAAGCCACGCCCATCTTCTAGCCTCTGCCCATGAGAACGCGTCCGCTGGGATTCTTTTGGCTGTTGCCCCCGACAACCAGCGGTTTGCGTCGTTCCCCGGCGGGGTTGGTCTGGGGGAAGGCGGGGAGCTAGTCCTGTCCAGCACCCTGGACTCTGGAGGCATCAACCTACCTGAAACAACCATGAACTTTGACCCTGACTGCTTCCTGAACAACCCCAAGCAGGGCCAGACATATGGAGGGGGAGGGGGGAAGGCAGACGGGGGGTCTGGGTTGGGGGTCTGTAATGATGACACTGGGGGGCTTCACTGCTCTTCAGCTAATGGCTACGTCTTCAACCCAGCGCTGGTCAACAACATCAAGACAGAACCCACCCCCTTGGAGCAGCCACTGTCCAGTCAGAGCGGGTATGTAGGAGAGGGGGCGGGCCTTAGCCCCAGCACTACGTTGGAGCAGATGGACTTTAGTGCAGTGATGTCATCAGCATGTGTCCAGAATCTGTCTCAACCAACACATCACCCCTCCCCCAGCCTCTTCCTTCAGGGCTCCCCCCACACCCAGCCCTCCTTGCCCCAGCCCAATGGTCATGAGGCTGGGCAGGATTCAGGAAAGACCCAGGCCTATATTGGCCTACCCACAGTACAAGATGACTCTACTCTAGCCAATGGCGACCAACACACAAACCTCCACCAGCCTAGCCCGGAGCAGCAGGGTCTGTGTGGGAGAGCTGGGCAGGCAGGAGGAGAGGAGCAGTCCACCAGTATGGGTGCAGGGGAGGCGGGAGGCCTAGAGAAAGGGTCAGAGAATGGGGGAGAGTTACTTGTCAAGCCTGGGGATTCACATGAGGCCTACAGGAGTGGCGTAGGACAAGAGCACTACCTCCAGCCTACGGATAAGAGTGGGGCTGGAGAGGGAGGAGGAGGGGGAGGGGGGCAAAGGGAGGTCCTGTGTAATGGAGTAGCGTTGGCAGGGGCTAGCAGCTCAGCGATGGACAGCTCTCAGCTAGTGACTGGAGCAGGCTTGGAGGACACAGCGGGCATGGAGGGGGCGCTCTACGGCTCTACTCTCCCCCAGCAGGGTGGGGGGTTGTCAGGGGTAGAAGGGGCAGCGGGTGGGGCTATCAGCCTGGAGGGTTTCGAAGCTTCGTTTGGAAGCCAGTTCTCTGACCTGATCAACGACTTCATCTCGGTGGAGGGGGGTGGAGGGGGGGCGGCTGGCGGGGTTCTGATGCCCCAGGAAGGGGCAGTAGAGGGGCAGGGGGCAGGAGCAGCCCCCCTGCAGGGCTCAGCTGTGGAGCAGGGAACTCTGGGACTGCTTCAGGAAGCTGCCAGGCTGTTTGGAGTGACAGACTACTCTCCTGAATGGTCTTACCCTGAGGTGAGTCAATACCCTAGAACCCAACTTTAGATGACTGCCTAATCAGGGTTTGGTTACAGTTAGGTATCCTTAAGCTAGTTTATCTGTGAATTGGTTTCAGTTAGTGGTCGCATGTGTGTTTGTAAGGGTACTACATCTCAAGGTGATAAGTGTCTCTTGGCTATGAGCTTGACACACACAAACACAGTCACAAACGTCTTCTCTCTTCTCTAACTTTGATGACGTCACTGTCTGACAGTGAGGTGGCAGGGTCAGACAGTGACCAGGGGGCATCCTCCTAGTCACAACACCATCCTACTCACAGAAACATGTGACGCCAATCACTGTCGTTGTGTCCTGGTGCACTGCCTGCAACCTCCATCTCACCTTCAGAGCTAGCACTTAGTCCATAGAGAGTTTTACGCAATGTTAAACTGGATGAAACCTTTCAGTGTGTGTGACTGTGTCTGTCCCTGTGTTCAAGGGAGGGGTCAAGGTGTTAATAACAGGGCCCTGGCTGGAGTCCAGCAGTGAGTACAGCTGTCTGTTTGACCACATCAGTGTTCCTGCTGCCCTTATACAGCCTGGGGTACTACGTTGTTACTGCCCAGGTACACACACACACACACTCTATCTCTCACACATACACACACACACACACACCCTTATACAGCCTGGGGTACTACGCTGTTACTGCCCAGGTACACACACACTCTCTATCTCTCACACATACACACACACACACATCCTTATACAGCCTGGGGTACTACGCTGTTACTGCCCAGGTACACACACACACTCTATCTCTGTCACACACACACACACACACCCTTATACAGCCTGGGGTACTACGCTGTTACTGCCCAGGTACACACACACACTCTATCTCTGTCACACACACACACACACCCTTATACAGCCTGGGGTACTACGCTGTTACTGCTCAGGTACACACACACCCCCTTATCTCTCACATGCACACACGCAAAACACCCACAACCACACAAATGCAGGCACACAAGTACACAAGAACACACCACTGTAGCTACTCTTACAATATGTACATGTTGTAATAGACATCCCCTCTGTGTGTATGTGTGTATCAGCCCATGATACAGGTCTGGTGATGCTGCAGGTAGTTATGGGTGGTGAGGTGATCTCATCCTCTGTGGTGTTTGAGTACAAGGCTCGTGACCTTCCAGCATTACCATCATCACAGCATGACTGGCTCTCCTTGGATGGTGAGTCCTTCACTGTGTGTGTGTTTGTGAGTGAGTGAGTGAGTGAGTGAGCGAGTGTGTGTTTGAGTGGTGATTGTGCCTGTGCCAGTGTGATAAATTGTGTGTGAATGAGAGGGTACACACGTGTGTGTGTGTGTGTGTGTGTGTGTGTACAGTCGTAGCCATACGTTTTGGCAATTACAAATGTTGTGTTTTGCAGATTTGCTGGTTCAGTATTTGAGGAAAATGTTTTCACGTTTCTATAGAATACTGGAATACAATAAGGCACATTTCATATTTTTTTAAGCTTTTTGGGGCAAAAATTTTCAATACATGCAAATAGTGATTTCACCTGGCTAGAACTAGTTCACACTTTCCTTCGTGCTGATGATATGACTTACTGAAATTATGTAAGCAGTCATTTTATGTCAAGGCCTAGCAAGCTTTGCAAATACAAAATGTATGTCGCTCCCATTACTTGTAGATGGTGGAGTTACATGGTGTAAAACATTTGCCTAATGCTGAGACTGTGAGGAACTTGATGTATCTGTCTGTTCACTACTGCTGCTCAGCTGGTGTCGTTTTCTACTATTTTACTGCCCCTTTCACAATGGTTAACTTGGCGCTGTATGTGCATGGCCATCTATAGAGGAATGGCGGGAATCTGGATTTGTTCTCATTTGAGCACAAACAGAGGGAGGTGCTGTACTATACTCCAGTTGAGGCAATATATTGCAACATCTGTGCCTGGTCGGGCTGTCTGTCGGGTTCAGTACTATGGCTAGAGACCCTGCTGTCTGTCGGGTTCAGTAATATGGCTAGAGACCCTGCTGTCTGTCGGGTTCAGTAATATGGCTAGAGACCCTGCTGTCTGTCGGGTTCAGTAATATGGCTAGAGACCCTGCTGTCTGTCGGGTTCAGTAATATGGCTAGAGACCCTGCTGTCTGTCGGGTTCAGTAATATGGCTAGAGACCCTGCTGTCTGTCGGGTTCAGTACTATGGCTAGAGACCCTGCTGTCTGTCGCACAACGCTCTGGAGGAGGCGAGTTTGTGGCGGTTGGCTGTTAGTTTAAGATATATCGTTTGTGCTTTAATATAGGATGAAAACGGGCTCGATATGGGTTTAAATCAGTATCTTACTAAGCTGTATGAAAAGTATGGTGATTGCTGAAAGGGACAACTGAATCAACAATGTATCGCTGATTTAAATGAGAGATATGCACGGTTATTTGGCGCATAAAGTTGACAGCATCTCACGTGATTCCTTCAGTTCATAGAAACACGAGTCACTTCAGTGAAGCATGTCTTACAGTACTATTCGCCCCCGTCTCTCTGTGTACTCTGTTGCGCAATGCGGCAATGCGGCTAGTATGGACAGGGTGCGGTGCATGCGGAGGGCATGAAGACACTATACCGCTGCGGGCACTCCGCAGTCCGCACATCCCACAGAGTAATAAGCGAGAACACTGTAGCCTGACCTTTTATATTGGTCAACAGGCTGCAACGGTGATTTTCAGATTACGTTTTCGACAAGTGAAAATACTTTGCCTAGTTATCCCCACCTAGGAACGCAAGCCCATTTCTAGCTGTCTTATAGAAAAAGAAAAACACTACTGTACAACGATATATAGAGGGGAAATGATGAAGATAAATAACCTTTCTAGACTGTTCTAGCCTTCTCATAATGTGAGTGCTAGCTCTACGTGCCTCCCTTGTCTTTAGAAGAAGTAGGGTAGGCTGCGACGCTGCTTCTCTGTTGCGTTTGGCTGTTTTCCGTTTCGATGTTTTCGTTCTATCGATGAGGACCGAGTAGGACCGGTAGCTCGAGAACCTCCCAGGCGGGTAGATTTAAAGCAAAGACAGTGTCCCTGTGGCGCGCGAGATTATAGTAGCCTACCATTGCTAGACTACACGGCATAAACTGAAGAGGGGAGGGTAGACTCTCTGTCTCTCTCTCTCTCTCTCCCAGCTTTTGACTTTGTTCAACTGTTTGTTATGGTAGAGCGCCGCACACCTCACTAAAAAGCAAACGATTGAACAGGGAGGGAGGACAAAGAGAGCATCACAGAGCGTCCTACTTCCACGGTTCGGGTTAGTATGCAATTTCGTTTTCGAGATGCTATAAAACATAAATGCACCAATCTGGCGCGTTCTATAATTTCTTACATTACCTTATGTGGGAAGGCAGGCCGATTGTTTTTATATTGCGGTTTCTAGCTTAGTGAACTGAAATAAGGCTATTGAGTTCACTGCTTGATGAAAGGCTAGCCAACTAAATATCAAATGTGTTTATGGAGTTTCAAGAGCAGGTTATTGGTGCTTGTGCTCTGGCTATTGGCACAGTAGGATATGTTTGAAACTCACTGACCAAGTTAAATCTCAATTGATCTGTGCTGTGACTTATACATGACTGATCATACTATAATGTTTTATGATCGATGTTTCCGCGGCTGTACCAGTTCTCTGCAATGTAACTGATCAGCTAAATAAAGCTCGAGCTTAGCTTAAACAAAGGGTCAAAGTAAAGCTTTGTTTGCCTGGCAATAAACGTGTCTTTATCCTACTTCCAATTATACAGCTTAGGTATATATGTAAACAATTATCAACCACTGTTTATCACATAGTTGGGTCCAATCAAATTAAATGAAATTCATAAAGGGTATTTCTGTTTTCAGAACCATAAGGGGTGGACAGCGACACGAGTTGTGTATAGTTTCTTGGTCATGTGAGTGTTCAATATTGAAAAATTCAATTACGATTCAATTACAATCACGATGATAGTAATTCTGCCTAGGCCTATAGCCTACAACTACTTATCTCGATCCCACGTGTACTTTGTCGGTATGGCAAAACATATTTTCAGATAACCTGCGCCAAAAGGAAGAGAAAGTCGCGATTCAACCTCAGTGGATTATTTTGTGCTATGGCCTACCTATCAATTTGGAAGAATCACAGGCCTACACCTGTTGTACCTGGGCTTCAGCAGGATCTTCAAGTGGTCTTTTTTCCAGCGCAAATACGTTGTTTAACCTGAAGTATTAACCGAACGTGAATACATGGCGTCAACGATGGTCTCCATGCCCACCGGCAAGGATGTGTTCTGTGGGTTAGTTATGCACTGAATGTGAGTGCACGTGTCTGACGCTGAGACTGACAGAAAGCAGCATTGAGTTGTGAATTTACCATGATTGTGTTCTGTGTGTGTGTGTGTGTGGTGGTGGGGGGGGGGGGGGGGGGGGGGGGGGGCACATTCAGAAAGTCACATGTTGAAAGAACTATTACAGACTGGCATTACATTTGAGACACACTTTGTTTGAGTTTATTTGGTTGCATTTTAAGTTAGATGATACATGCACACACATAAGCAGACAAGCTAA
Organism: Hypomesus transpacificus; assembly: GCF_021917145.1. Classification (NCBI taxonomy): domain Eukaryota; kingdom Metazoa; phylum Chordata; class Actinopteri; order Osmeriformes; family Osmeridae; genus Hypomesus; species Hypomesus transpacificus. The sequence continues at coordinate 1,804,579 of NC_061068.1, read as the reverse complement.
TATGACCCCAGAGGTTGCAGTCGGGTATTTACACAAGTGGGGATGTGGGTGATAAGTGGGAGAAAAAGAGAGAGACATTATGGTAATGTCGTTCTTATTTTCATTCAGATTTAGCTTTCTGTTTTGCCACTACTGCTCTGATTGGAGGTCTAAAAGGGGAGGAGCTCTTATGTCACAGTTATAACCCCTCCCCCTCTGCTCATTGTGTGCCGCATCCAGAGAGAGAGGGATGGGGGAGGAAAGGGAGAAAGAGAGAGAGGGAAAGAGAAAGAGAAATGAGAGAGAGAAAATACAGAGAGAGAGAGCAGCAGGTGGGAATGACATAATGTGCACTGCAGCAACACTGCAGCAACATCTGAACAAAGACAGTCATACAGATACACACATAAACAACCTACATGCTTTCCCACCAATTCTCTCTTAGACACACGCACATCAATTGTTCATTGTTGTCAAGAGGCCACTCAGAAATATAAATCCAAATCTTTTGTAATGATACACATCTTACAGGAATTTACAGAGATATTCCACCCATACTTATCAATCAGGAAGCTCTGCACAGTCCTGCTCACGTTGTTTGTCCCTTCTGTCTCCCTGTAGATACCCAGTTCAGAATGTCCATTCTGGAGCGTTTGGAGCAGATGGAACAGAGGATGGCGGAGATAACCAATCACAATCAGAGTTCTGAAACCACGGCAACCAAAGCTGGGTGCGTGGAGGTCACAGATCACCAGTCTCAGGTAGGGGTCCAGTTACAGCATGTCCATGACACACAGAACTTGGCAGTCAGTTTTTATGCTAGTCCTGTCTAGTGTAGTGCTGACCTTCTACCCCCTATCTCTCCCCAGCTCTCCCCTGAACAGGGTTCCTTCGAGGGCCGTGTGGTGGTGGTGTGTGAGAAGATGATGTCCCGCCCTTGTTGGGTTTCGTCCAACCAGCTGGTTCACAGCAAGAGCTCCAGGGGAATGACCTTGCTGCATCTGGCAGCTGCCCAGGGATACGCAGGGTTAATACAGACCCTCATCCGCTGGCGGTAAGAAAACACACACACACATGCACGCACACACACACACTCTAACAGGTGATCAGACTCTAAATCATATTTGCACTTTCCAGCACCAAGCATGCAGACAGCTTAGATCTGGAGCTGGAGGTTGACCCTCTGAATGTTGATCATTTCTCCTGCACACCACTGGTAAGACATCTGTTGTGTGTGTGTGTGTGTGTGTTTGTACAGTATGTGTAGGTTACTAAAGTGTGCTTCCCCTCTCTTCTTAAGATGTGGGCGTGTGCGTTGGGTCACACTGAGGCAGCATTGGTGTTATATCAGTGGGACCCCAGAGCTTTGGCCATTCCTGATTCGCTGGGTCGGCTGCCACTCAACATCGCTCGTTCGCGTGGACACACCCGATTGGCTGAGCTCTTAGAGCAGCTGCAACAGGCTCCTGCCACTCAAGGCCCTCCCACCAACACTTGGATGGACAGGTGGAGCAGTGAATCCCACTCCAGAGGAGCAGGGGACAACGTCAGCCCCAACCCTAACTCAGGTGAGCCTGTCCGTGTGTCTGCAGTGAGCACGTGTGTTCATGTGTTCATTTCACTGCATTTGATGTTGTGTTGAATCGAGTAAACCACCAATGCTTCTCCGGTCTTAAATGTGTCTTCTCTGGCTGTGTCATTATAGATCTAAGGAGATCCAGGACAGAGACCCAGCCTGGCACCCAGAGCCAGAGCCAGGACCAGGGCTGGAGCCAGCAGGGACGCAGAGGCTCCCAGGACCACCAGGGAGACCCTCCTCCAGCCAAGAGACTCAAGCCCAACCCAGAGAGCCAACAGCAGACAACTAACATTACCCACTGTCCTGCTGACGGTCCACATTCTCACCCTCCTAACACCACACACACTCAAACCCCCAATTCAGGCTTCATGCACCCTCCTTGCCACAGACCCAGCCCCAGCCCTCCTTGTCTCCCCAGCCCCCAACACATGCAGCCCAGGTTTGGGGGGTCTGGGGGAGGCAGTAGGTGGAGTTTGAGGCAGGCCCTTGGACGAAGAAGTTTGGCCAGGAGAATTCTTGGAAAGGAGAGACTTGGCAGTCACCTACGTCAGAGGGTGTTGTCTGGAAGGGGGGAGGAGTCAGAGCTTCTGACCTATCAAGAGAACACTGAAGATTTACAGGTAAGAACAACGTGTTGCATGTGCGTGTGTATATGTGTATGTGTTGCAGGTGGACCTTACATAATGTATGTTTTACAGATGGACATGATAACACTAGCTGAACATATCATGGAGGCCACTCCTGACAGGATCAAACAAGAGAACTTTGTTGCTACGGAGACAGAGACAACCACAGAGAAGATGGAGGGTAGTGCTGACATCAGTTTGTTGGCTGGTTTCCTTGGTGATGTGGAGAGGTGAGTCCAGTAGTTGTCTTATATTTAGGTCCACATACAGTATTAAATCTGACTTTGCAATGTCAGACCCTAAACTGGAGCTCTGTTGTGTTTCCTCCAGGCTTCTGCACCCCAGATCCCAGAACCCCAACCCAAGAGCAGGTCCCATCTCTGGGTGTGAGGGCCAGGAGATTCCCTTGGCTCTGCAAGGTCCCTCATTCCTGTCTGACTGGAGCTCCTTCCTGCATGCAGCCCTCAAAGAAGAAAGACTGAAAGCAGACTCCTCCCATCTGACCATGACGGAGGCGGAGCAGAGAGAGCTGTATGAGACCATGAAAAACGCCCTCCACACCCTCAGAAAGCTCAAGGTGATTGCTCAACTACACAGAGACAGACATAATCCTCACATAGTAGCTTGTCATAGTCTTAGGCTAACTCTTTGTTGCTCTGCTCCTCCTCTCTGCTTTCAGGGTCCCATCCAGGAGAAGCGGAAAGAGATTGAAGCAGTCGTCCAGCGCTGCTATAAGAAATACAAACAGGTAACAGAATGCCCTTATAGCTCCTACAGTTACAGCAACAAAATCATGTTCCACAAAACACTGTTTATTACTGCACTTTACTCTATGTGTTCTCCCTCTCCCTCTCCTTCTCTCTCTCTCTCTCTCTCTCTCTCTCTCTCTCTCTCTCTCTCTCTCTCTCTCTCTCTCTCTCTCTCTCTCTCTCTCTCTCTGTGTCTCTCAGTATGCACTTTATAAGAGGATGACTCTGGCAGCCATCCTGATCCAGAGTCGCTTCCGGAGTTTCCATGAGCAGCGGAAGTTCCAACAGAGTCGCCGAGCAGCAGTCCTCATTCAGCAATACTACCGCTCTTACAGGCACTCTCTCAGGTGCACTAGCTGACACACACACACACTCACTTACACGCACGCACACACGCACACACACTCACGCATGCTCCCCATGCTCTAACATTGTCATGTGTTGTCTGGCAGCTGTCTCCTCACTAAGAAGCAGAACCAGGCCGCCCGCAAGATCCTGAGGTTCCTGCTCCGGTGCCGTCACAGGTGAGACATTCACTGTGACACACACTCCCCAACACACTAGTACTGTGATACACACACACTCACTGTGACACACACACACATACACACACACTCACACACAGCCTTCCTACTTCCCCATGTCCAGTCCCTACCCACTAATAGCTGGTTGTTTTACTGTTCTTGTGAAGCCCCTTGATGGACCATAGGCCTCTTAAACGGGTGAGTCCTCTCCCTCTCTCTTCTCTTCCCTTTTCTTCTCTCCCTCTCCCTCTCCCACTCCTTCTCTCCCTTTGGCTGATGCCCGTTTGCATGTCAGCTGTCTGAGAGGGAGAGAGGAAGCCCTGGATTCGTTTTATGCCTATGCTCAACCTTCTCACTTTCTCTCGCTCTCTCTCTCTCTCGCTCTCTCTCTCTCTCACTTTCTCTCTCTCTCTCTCTCTCTCTCTCTCTCTCTCTCTCTCTCTCTCTCTCTCTCTCTCTCTCTCTCTCTGTCTCTCTCTCTCTCTCTCCCTCTTATCTCTATGTCTTTACTCCTCCCTTCCTGTCTTCTCTGAGAAATTGCTCGATGAGGCTGTTACTTCTGCATGAATTGCTCAGACAGGAGGGGGCTCCTGTTGATGATATACTTCCCTGGGGCATGTCTTGAATCACTTCCTCTGTGGGAGGGCATCTCTCTCATGCTTGGCCTGCCAGCAGCCTGCTCTTGTTTGGCTCAGTGGGTGGGGAGGGAGAGGAGGGCTAGAGCATTGGAGGGTTGTGTTACTGTAACACTAAGCATCTCCACTGAGGTGTCTGAACTGAAACCAGTGCCTCTGTGTATGTTCAGTATGCACATGTCTGCTGTAGTACTCCCCCACTCACAGAAACACACACAAACAAACCCACAGATTATTAGTGTATTTGACCTATGTGGTATTTCTCCTGCAGGGCCAAAGAGCAGAGAAAGGCCAGGGATCCTGAGAGTCCACCGCCAAACCCAACATACAGCCCCCTCAGCCTCTAAGGAACCACTCCACGCCTTCATCTCTCTCCCCTGACCCTCCTTCACTCCTTCACTCCACACTCCTCTCTTTGTCGACACATTTCCCCTCAACATCCACCAATCTCCTCTGCCATCTCAGCCCCTTACCCTTCTGCTACATTCCTCCCCCCTCACCTCCCTATCTCGAAAAGAGAGGCCCACGCTCCCCAACCAGTCCACTGATGGGGGGTGGAGGGGAGGGGGAGGAGGGGAAGCACACACCGTGGCAGCTCGACAGCTCAGACTGCAGGGGAGGAGCCGTGGGGAGGAGCCGTGGGGAGACTTGGTTCCAGACACCGCATCACTTTACTTTGATCCTCCTTAAGATAACCGGGAGATTATGACATTACCCTCATGGCATCTTTGCACTCTTCATGGTTTGATTTTTCAAGAGCAAGCGGGCAAGCAAACTAAAAGATGATGGGGTTCAACCTTTTATGGAGAATGGATGTGGAGAAGAGGATGATTGGTTAAAAGATAGACATTTGCATCGACATGCAGAATCTATACAAGACTCACTGTCTTTTATATGTGTAAGAGGATTTATGTAAGAATAGGAAAACATAAACCAAATACAGTATCACTTCCATGTCACATATGCATGCAATGTTTTGCTCCTCCTCTCGTCCATGGCTTTTATGGCAGTCTGCAAATCATTTTCTAACTGATAATGACATCACTACAATCCACTCTGGTCAGTCACCCAATCAAAATGGGAGGGACTACACTTGAATGTAAGAGGGAAATTAATTGGAATGGGTTGGGTTTGAAATAACTGTCTTAATTTGTTACATGGACTTTCTATGAAGTCGTTTCTGGGCCAGCATTTTGCTAGCCTGCCGTGGTGTGTCCGTGTTTGTTAAATCCAATGCATGTGATTGAGCTGAGAGCTCCTGCATGCTTGCCAAACTGCTTTATTGTTGTTTATTTTGTATTAATATGTGTGGTTGTGTCTCAATTATGTCCTCATCAACCTAGCCCTACCTTGTATTTATAATGTAATGTTATGTGTAAGAAAAGTAACTTCTTTTTTTATGTTTTGTGATTTATTTTTTTATTCTTTAAATATGTATTTATTTATTTATTTGTTTGTTTATTTATTTATTTAAAAGTCAGCTCAAGGTTGTTTTACCTTGAGTCTGTTTTTCCCCACTCTTGTGTGGTAATATGTGACATGTTATGTTCAAATGGTTAACTGTCTGGTAGTTTGTTTTTGCGTGAATCTCAAAGACCTATGGTTTTTGAGGAGAGTGTCACATACCATTGCCTTGACTTCTTATAGACTCTGAGAGGTCCCTATGCTTGCCCTGTACAGGACATGGGTACCACTTGCCCCTAGACAGGGCATTGGTCCCTATGTTAGCCCATATATAGGGCAGTCAAATCCATATTTTGGACTATTACATATTCCTGTATATAAAGAGACGAGGTAAGGGGATATGAAGATCCTTAATCTTTTTCATAAGAGGACTGTATTTAAATGATAAATTATTTTACTCCCATAATAATAACTTATGACAGAGACCCGGGTACACAGGACAGATGCATTGCTTGTAAATAATGTAGATATTGAAAACCGTCATGTGCATGAGAATTAAGACAAAGAAACAGCAAAAAGAACATACAAATGTTTAGTGGCTATGGACTGTGAAAGGCTTTCAACTACTTCACTTTAAGAGTGTCTCATATAAGTGTTACTGAAAAAGAAAATGTTGTTGAAGCATGCCATTGAAAAATCTAATGTTAGAAATATAAAGTGGGAAAGCAAATTTAACAATTATCTTTCAAAACATTTACACTTTGTGCTTTTGTTTCTGGGCTAGCAAAAATTAAATATTTTGCCAGTGGTGCCAATTTTATGAATGCTACTTTGCCTACAAGACGTTTAAAGGATGGAAGAATTCATTATAACTCAAAACAAAATGATATCCATAAAATCAACTTTAGCAGCAACATAATGGGGAAGGAATGAGATGTGCATATAGGCCTGAGCAGTAACTGACCAGATGGCATTGGTCCAAGTCAGGTTGACTAACTGGTATGAATGATGATGGTGGAGTGAATGCAGTGACAGATCCATGCAGAATGAGTGGACTACATTCAGGAGGGTTGTGCCTCAGCGACATTCAGATTACCACACATGTAGAGCATCAAGTCTGACCTCCATCCAAAACGTTTGATTCTTCAAAGAATGTCTTCTTCATCATACCTTACTGTTCTCCCTTCTCCTCACGGTACTGCCATTTCACAACCTGTGCAAAATTCTGGATTTTTTTTTGTTTAGAAAGTGCCTGTTCACACTAAGAAAGTGCAAGTTTAGGAGCTATGTTTACCCTTGTAAGGGTTAGCAGATTATTTAATTTCCTAAATTGTGTGTGAACAACTATGCTCAAGGCAAGTCTTTAATGTTGTATCTTGATGAACTTTCCAAATTCTAGTTTGTCAGTCAGTTATGTTTCTCTGGAAGATCAACTTTTTTTATCCCTGTTCAATTTAATTGATCCCAATATAAATGAGTTTGATCTTGCCATGTATTCCCCTATGGCAAAGTGAAGGAGACACGTTTTCTTTCCACACAAGCATAGGTCTATTAGTGTAGGATTAGACAGTGCATGTTCACACATGTACATTGGGTCAGTTATGCCAGAATGTTGAGCAACAAAATGCTGTCTTGCATAAAAAAATGCCAATTTATGAATCTCAACTGCAGCGTAAGATGTCCACTGTCACTAAGGCCTACTCACATTTAGCAATCCAGTGTTGATAAGGTGTGTATTTCTGCATGTACATGTGAGTCAGTCTCAGTAATGTTCTTCCAACATTTTACATTAAAGTGTATTCTAAGTACCGTAACAAACACATTCTAAACATAAGTACATCAGCTCAATCTTTCTGAATTGTACACACAAACACACACACACATATACACAAACACATACAGTGTTGCTCTTCCTCTCTCTATTCTTATGTCTTAGGGACGAGTTAAAACTCTCTAGACTTTTACTCAGGGTTCTAGAATAGGGAGGGGGTGAGAGGAATGGGGGGGGGGGGGGGGGGCAGGTAGCAATCAACTACCATTAGAAAAGTAAAGTGTATGTGTTTGTGTGTGTGTGTGTGTGTATGACTGATAACACAAGGGGGTTCCCTGATGATGACCACTCAAGGAGGTTGCAGAGGGCTTGATATTTAGGGTCCCCTGAGCGACTCATCTAAAACATGACCTGGGAACACATTCATTTGAACGAGGTTCCACAAATCAGTAGGCAACCCTTGAATGCACTACATCACTTTATCCTGGTATAGTCTCTGCTCTTCCTCTTTCATCCCCACTTAAGCCACAGGGATACATAGGAGTGTAGGTATTTTAGTGGAGGAAATGTACACTGGATTTAACTTTCCAACTAACACACACACACACAGACTCCAATAACATACACAAAGCAATAAACATGTTCATTTTCTCAGAGATGATAGTGACTGTAGAAATCAGTTTGTAGAAAAGTCACAAATGACTTCAACATCCTCTTTGGGGAAAGCTGATAGATGTACTCAGAGATGACCGCAGAACCAAGAGTTGGAGGTCACAAGATGAATGATAAAAAACAAGGAGGCCTCCTTTTTAAAATGGCAATTGCCTGACATCACTTTGCATGTTACAGTAGTATTAGACCCATGTAATTAAATTATATGGCTGGACCTCTCCTCTCTTGCCCTATCATCTCCTGCTTTGTTTCCATCTCTACCTTAGTGTCGAACCAGTGTCAAACCTCTCTCTCCTTCATCCGCTTTTAGTAGGTTCATTTGATTTACAATTGTGCATGCACAAGCATCACTAAATTGTTAAAAATATTTATAAATAAAAAATATTATGTTGCTGAGGCCATGCAAAGTGTTTTGAATTGCCCTATGTGTGGAAAATGTCTTCTGAATGCTTTACATAATTTCTGCTGTAAAATGAAATCAGAATAAAAAGAAAATTTGCACTTTACTGTCAAAGTCTGTGTTTTTTATTTTATTGAAACTGAGAAAAGGTAAAGCCTGTTGTCAATTTCACATTTTTGGCCACCAAGTCATATGTTCATCCCGTGGTTTCCATTCTGCATTCTAAAATACATTAATATCATTCTGTTGATTGTCTTATATTGTAATAATTCATGACTTAATTTTATTCAAGGAAGCATAGTAGATTGTTCTACCAAAACATTTTATTCAGCTAATCAGCTATAAAAAAAACTTGTTGGCACGCCCCACGGTCAATTCACAGCTTTGTTTTTCATCAATACAATGTCTTATGTGACTTCCATGCAGGCTTAAAGATGAATCTGTGATGTGAACTACATCCAGTATTACACATGTTAAAACAGCTTGAGTGTAATCTTATTGTGTAAAAATCTTTCTCTGTATATAATTTTATAGTTCATAGTAGATGTGTGTATGAAGAAAATAAAAAACGAATGTGGCAGTGCAAAAGTGAACCTCACTTGAACTGCGAGAACTATTAGCTAGCTAGCCAGTATTACTGGCAGTAGTACTAGTTAACACCATCACATTGTATCGCTGAGTGAAGAGTAGCCAGCACCTACTGATCCCAGAGTTTGGATATCTTTTTGATAGCTCATCATGTAAGTATTCATGAAACACACATCACCATCAAATAACGTGAAGTTATGTACATTTTTACCAACTAATATTGACTATATTTAATAGCAGTTATCTTTATTTTGTTGTCAAAGTCAACAACGCCCAAACTTATGCTAATGCTAAATTTGCTTCGCTTGTCGTAAAGATAGCCATTGCATTCAACAAGTGCTAGAATAGCTAGCCAACGACGACGGGCTAGCTTGCGCTACTGGGCCCTTGCAATGTAGCCTACACTAGCCAAACTCAATGGTCGAGTGATCTGATAAACCGTAGTAGAATGATAGATAATGGGATATACATGACGTTAGTCAACAGTAGACTTAACTAGCTAGTTAGCTGTTTCCGAATAGTTTGTAGTTTGAGGCGCACTAATCATAAGCGGACAGTTTTAAGCTTTCCGCCGTACTTAATTCGACGTTACTCGAAGGCTGCTAAATGTGCGGAGCTTCTTAACTTTTTGCTGACAGCTAGCCTTGCTAGCCAGTGCAAACTTTAAAAAAATGGTTTTACTTCTGAGTGTAACTGTTATGACTGCAGCATACAGTGAATAACATATTTTTGGAGAGTTTATTAAACGTTTTGCTCATTTTCATTTGAAGATGTGTCACTTTACCATCTGATTTTCAGGCTAGTAGCCTAGGTACTAGGCGGCTACAGAGCTAACTAGCTTTGGCACCCATTTTTTCAGCCAGGTTTTGCCACTGTGTAGTTGTGCATGGTCGGAGAAGGTTTAATTGTTGTAAACATTGTATGTCTCATACTGTGACTGTTGATTCGGTGTTGGACGCTCAGTATGTCAGCTTTCCAGAGTATTTGTAAAGTAGGCAGGCCTTAGAACAAGAACGGAACACTGGAAGAATAGTAGGAAGCCGTCTGTGCCCTTCCCAACAATATACATCATCAGCACCTATTCCTCAAGTGGCACGCACAGAATCAGACACATGCAACTTGTTATTTAGCAATGCTTCTCAACAATATACATTTTAGTCTTCATGTATTTTGAAATACCCACATAAACAAACATTGTTAAAAAAGTATAGTGGATGAACTACGTTAAAAAGTAAGACGTAAAACGGTTTACTAAAAAAGAATAAAGTGTGTCGGAACAATGTAAAAGTAAATATGTCTGTAATGTTGTTACAGGGCCACAGCTTGACTAGTTTTGCAGTCTAAGTGCCAAAGAAATGCAGCCCAGAGCTGTGCCTCTTAGCAATAGAATGTCAAGAAGCTACCAGCCAATCCTGCATCACACAGCACAGTGCACTCTCAATCTCCCATTCTACTGCAGCCTGTGCTTCATACAAACTCTCACATGTACACACACCAGGCTGACCTCATTTCCTGATGTCAATAGGTTTTTGGGAAGAGGGTGTGGAATTCATGATTTAGTGCATGGAGGAAGTATACCAACACTAATTGTAATGTATTTGGTGTGAGTCAGTCACACCAAATATTCATAACAAACACTAATCATATACTTATTTAAATACTAGCCTACCTCTCATCGTGGTGCCAACAAATCCTTGCATTGTCTCCAGCAGATGGCAGCAGTGAGCCAATGTTGTATGAAAGACCAAGCTGGGTGTGTTAGAAAAAGTCAATATTTGTTTCTCCTTCCCCAGGTCTGCCCCAGCCCCAGAAGGTAACCGCCGCCTGCAACAGACTCAGGCCCAGGTGGACGAGGTATGCAACCAACCTTTTAGGGGAAAGTTCACTGTACACCCCCCCCCCCCCCCCCCCCCCCCCCCCCCCCGAAAAAGTATGTTTGTGTAGATTTATTTACCTAGGGTAAACGTGTCTGGTAAATGACTATAGTTTTATAAATTGCTTTCTTTTTCAGAAAGATCTTTCTTTTTCTTTCTCTCTTTGTCCCCTTTCTAACCCTGTGTACAGTCCCCACTGAGATGTCCTTATTTAAGTCCAGGCAGATAGTGAGGAAGTGTTCTATGAGTGTGTATCAGGACTACAGCCTTGAGAACACTTCTAAAGTCAGCTTCTACATAGCCAATCATATTAGACAACACACATTGACCTCAACACTTTTGTAAATGTCTTCCTGTGTCAGCCCCCTATTATGTTTGCAGGTTTATATTATTCAGATGTGTTCCTCATCAGTTATGCAAACGAGTAGAAAATAACCATCTTCATAGATGTCATGTCTTTTTATTGTCTCTGCAGTCCTCTGCCTTTCACTGTGTCATTGTCTCAGTAGAGTCTTGCACACCATTCAGACATCCCTCTGTCCCCCCATCTGTCATAAACACTTTCTGTGTGAAGCCATTGGCTTGCCTGCCTTCCTCCAGAATTGTCTTATGTAATCGCTGGCAGGGTTTAGAAGGGCCACATTTTTAACCGGTAAGATGTTTCCAGCTCTATCATGTGCAGTGGTTGTGATAGCTCTGAGCTAACCCTTTTTACATGCCTGTTTTATCTGGGCATGAAAATAATTACTTGCTTACAAAAGACAAAAGATCATCTAGGATGAGCAGAAATTAAGGTCACCAATATCGCTGTTTTTCTGTCCTATTTCTCAATTTCTTTTTTCGTTTCTTTCACACTTTTCTGTGTGTGTGGGAGCTTGTGTCACTGCAGGTTACTCCTTCCAATCAGAACCTAAACTTTTGTATGCCAGAAAGCATCTGATAGGCTAGCGGTCCTATTATATAATCATCGTCTCCATGGTTATGTAAGAGCTGCATGGACACACATGCCCTGCCTCCCCTTCCCCCACCGTGTCTGAAGGGAGGGGAGGTGACAGGGTTTGTGGATCAGTGGAACATATGGGTTATGTTTACTGTCTGGACAAAGTCTGATGTTGTGTGTTGTAGTGTTTGTTGTCACTAGGTGTTTGTGTGGGACTGTTGTTATGGACACACACTGTTAATGTGAGCTTCTCTATATATGATTGTCCATGCATGAAGTTTGTGTTCCTGCGCAGTGCTAGGTGTGGTGTACCTTCTCCATGAGCTTAGTTATGTAACAGAGAGAATGTCATTTCACATCTCAGCTATGTAGCCCTCTCCACGTGCCGGAGCCTCTCACATGTGTGTCGACTTCCCTTCAACTACCATGTTGTGGCGTGGATTCAGATATGTCATAAATGTGAGTGTTTCTGATGGAAAGTGTGTGTCTGAATGTGTGTCCAGGTGGTGGATATCATGCGTGTGAACGTTGACAAGGTGCTGGAGCGTGACCAGAAGCTGTCGGAGCTGGATGACAGAGCAGACGCGCTGCAGGCCGGAGCCTCCCAGTTTGAGACCAGCGCTGCCAAGCTCAAGAGGAAGTACTGGTGGAAGAACTGCAAGGTGCAGTACACAGCTCCATGGATACAGAAACACTTACCCCCCCCCCCCCCCGGTGCACATGGCATCCCAGGCCCCAGTATTCTGTATGTTAGAGATGAGTAATGTGGTGTCTGTGCTCTGTTCAGATGTGGGCCATCCTGATAGCTGTCATAGTCATCATTCTGATCATCATTATCGGTAAGTAGCAGCACTGACATGGGTTGTGTGGGGTTTGGGGGAGCTGCAGTCTCTTCTACATTTGTATTTCTATAGATGTTTTTTGACTATTCGGACTCTTCTCCCCACCAGTCTGGAGCACACAGTCGTAAAGAATCAGGATGAAGAGGAGGAGTTGCAAGAATGATGAAGGAGAGGAACAAGTGAAAAGCTGAATGTTTCTGAGGAGGGAGTCACATGGTTTAGCCTACTGAACTCCACAGCCTATTTTCTACTGCAAAGGTCCCTGTCCCTGGTCCAGAGAGCTGTGTATGTGTGTGTCTGTGCCTGAGTGTGTGTGTGCTTTGGTTTCAAGGCCATCATCCACTCAGAATCCTGTCATCATGAGGATGATTGTTGTGAGTATTGTTGTGAGTATTGTGTGAGAGCACAGTGGCTTTACTGGACCAGGTGTTGGTAAGAATACTGCTTCAAACTCCTCATACAAAATATTATTTTCTTCTTTTTTATTATTAATTGCCAATATTTGATTGTGTAATAGCGTGAGGCAGAGAGAGACAAGTGCCTTTTGAGAGCTGCTCTGTCTCTGTTTCGCTGTTAGTCTCTACTGTAATGCTAATCTAATGTGCCAAGGGGGCCGCTTGACCTGCACGTGCACACAAATAAACTTGTTTTTCATAACAGATCAATACATGGTAGTCTGAACAGAAGCCAAATGTACCTGAGAAGTGTTCTTATCTCCAGAGTCAAACCTGAAACGGTTGAGATTCAATTGAAACGTTACTTGTCATCTTCTTCCTCCCTAAAGAAGAGTAGCCACGGTTGTAGTCACATTGGAAAAATTAGCTTACAAATTACACCAAGCTTGTGTACTAAGTGACCAAGTAAGTACACAAAGCCCTAATAGTCCTATATCCTACTGCCACTACATGGGGATGAAATGTGCCATGTGTCTTGTTGCTTGAAGTTGTGATCAGGGTCAAAGCACAAAGTAATAGCTACAGTATGTGGTAGAAAAAAAGGTAAATCTAACCAAACACAGCCATGGTTTACATACTGAACCTACTTACCAGCCAACCCTCAAGCAGTGCCTTGAAATACTCACAAACAAAAACACAAACCTTTCCAAGTTTGTGCCTGTCTAAGTGCTTATCCTTCACAGTACACCAGTCTCCTCCAACTCACTCAAGGATCAGCTACACCTCTACATCCAGTTCCTTATTTTATGAATTTGATTTAATAAAATGTATTTCGTATGTATACATTTGATGCTTATTTTGAGGTGTGTAGGAATTTTCAGTAATAGTATAGTGCCTTTCTTGTAGTATAGTGCTTTTTTTGCTAACTGATGGATTTAATATTTGGCTGCTGCTGTAAAAAGCATCTTAGCAGATGTAGTTTAGATGGAAAATGTCACATAGGTGTGCCAATACCATAAGTCACATTTGCTCTATCTTCCCGCCCCAGTGCCTATGGCTCGTACAGATCTGGTATGAAAATACAATGTATAAATGTAATATGTTGCACAGCAAAAGGCGAGGTTGTTTATTGCTTTACAACAGTTCTATTTTCTCCAGAGGATCTCAGTTTCAGGACGTAGTGTCCAGGACAACTTCAACAAATATTGTGGCTCCTGAAGCTGATTATTTAAATGTAAGGTTTAGACTAGTATAAAACAGCCTTGTTCCATATACAATACATTCTGTTTCAGAAAGTGTTTAATGTATACACCCAGATTGCAAAATATATTGCTTGTGTCTAGCTTTTCTGTGTGAAAACTAATGAACCAAGTGCAATTCTACTCTTTGGCCTTGAATGCTTTGTGTATTTGCTTGAATAAAAACAAATGTAACATTGATCACCAAACCTGGTCTGTGTATGGTGTGATGGAATGTCTGGTTTTAGGTATGCCCCTATCAGTTTGCACAGCTTAATTTGTGCTTCTCTTTGTTTTTACCTATAGAAAGAGGCAATGATGATCAATCATGGCTCCTCGCTTTCAGAGACCTCTCATAGCTTTCAGAGACAACTGCCTCGCTGTCACTACAACCTCATGCTATATATGGCGGCGGTTATATACAGTAGAAAATAAAACATCTGTTGGTTGGGAAAACCAACGTTTTGACCCAAACTTTAACATGCATAGGAATTTCACGCCAAACTTTTGATAAAACTTGAGAGCCCTGTACTCAACATGTTTCATAGCGTTTACTTGAGTGGTCTTGAAAACATTGTACCTACTTTCATGGTGGTGAAGGGCCTAGCGCATGAGCCTAGCGAGTTAAGACAGCAACTGACGTCATATGCATTTGAACCTGTTGAACCTCAAAGCAACCGTTCTTTATCCAATCCAGTTGGATAGTGTGCTCAACTAACACACCAGTATATTTTTGTAAATTACAAATCTTTTTTGCAAGTTACTAATCTTTTTTCCTCTCCTGGCACTAATTTCACGCCATAAGCCAGCGGTTCCTTTGACCACAGACAAATCAGCTACTTGTTTTCCCCCTTGTTGTGTAACGTTGGACTCCACGTGAGGATCTAGCCAGTAGCTGATAGACAAAACTAAGACACGCCCAGTACCCTGCATCTGTCCAATCATACATGATGAATAAAAAACTTCAGTCAAATCTGTGACCAGTGGGCGTGGCTTATGAGCTACGGATTCACGTTGCAGAAATGTGTCAACCGCTTGGTCATTTTAAGAACTATTGTCAAACTAAGCCATTGCAAAATCTAAATATCACTTGAAAAGGTTTTCACAATTGCACTATATGGATGAATAGACAGTATGCTTTGTGAAGTTACCATGTGGACAAACGGACAAAATGTTTCGTTAAGAAGACGGAGGACTTAAACTGGACGGTCGCGCTGATTATTACTAGTAGGTAGGTAGTTTGTTATATTAGAGCTACACACTTGCCAAAGGTGGAAAGTAGCCTACATTTATAGCTATTTTACCAAGCAAATGAGTGATTAGCGTGCAAGTTGTTGAAAGCCCCCGCTACTAGGTGACCCTATTCTGGTCTTACTGGAACAGCAGACAGTTGAAAAATATTATTGCAGCCAGCGCTCTGAGAGGGGTCTATTGAAACAATGCCAATAGTCAGTGATTTGTCAGTTGCTTTTAGGTAGGCAATGTGAACAACTTAGTTCTTCTTTACAAGCAATAACATAACGCCATTGATTTTCTTTCCATCCAATATTCCGTGCTAAACCGAAATTGCAACTTTCCACTCAAAAGTTGTCAAAGACTTCTCGATAGCCTGTGCACGAGTTCACCTATATTGACACCAGCAACTGGCGATAGGTAGATGGCTGCCTCCAAACTAGCAGCTAATGTGCTAATCCGTATCTGTTTCTCCCCACAATACCGCTTTCTCTGAAACAACTACATATACAGGACATAACATAACCCCTAGCCAACATCTTACAACGTAATGATGGCCCCGCCGAAGGTGGTGCAGATCTCTCATGTCTATCTGGTGTGTGTGTGTGTGTGTGTGTGTGTGTGTGTGTGTGTGTGTGTGTGTGTGTGTGTGTGTGTGTGTGTGTGTGTGTGTGTGTGTGTGTGTGTGTGTGTGTGTGCGTGTGACAAAATTATGTTGGCAGTACCTGATAAGACAATATTCATGTAAAAAAATCTTAGGTGCCTAAAACTTCTGTACATAAGGCCTACTGTCACAACAGCTGTGCAGACCCAGGAGAAACGTGAAAATAAATAAAGCTGTCAACAATAATGTTGACAAAAATAAACATATTTTTGGTATGTTTGTCCAGAGTAGTGAACCATATCCAGCTATTATCATTAGCCATCTATAAGAACATAAGTAGGCTAACAGTTACAGTGCTAGATCAAACACATATTGACACAAGCAGAACATAATCAGCTAAGTTGACAGAACTTGCTACGCAGCATTACAATCCTCATGACAGTCCCTGTTGTGACTGTCAGCTAAAAAGTTAGAGTGGCTGTGCCATTTTTACACAGGTACTCCCTTCAGCAGAGTAGCATAGGCCAGAGTTGGACATTTCCTCTTCCCATCAGTAGAGTGACTGATGGGTTTTCTGTGTTTGATTCAGGGTCTGTCTGTCTGTCTGGCTGTCTGGCTGTCTGGCTGTCTGGTAGTGAAGGTGTTGGTGCTGAGTCTCAGACTCTGGGGAGACTGACTCTCTTTTGTTTGTGAATATACACGATGAGCTTTCTGCTGTTTCAGTACAGCCGGGAAAAAGTATTCTCATACTGAGCGTAGTCTGTTTGTGTTTTTGTTGAAGTGGCACACTCAAAAAAAGGAAACTGGCAGGTTATTAAATTTACAAAACTGTAACATGTAATTTGAACAATATTGTTTCATGTTTCAAAGGTGAAAGTGATTCAATCATGTAACAAAAAGCACTGTGGCTAAAGACTGTCTTCAGAATCGTCCTCATTCGACGAGAAGGTGCAAAGCCCAGCGATGACCCAGAGGATGTTGGGATTGTCCTGAAAGTGTGGAAGTGATGGGTGATTTAGGCAATGTAGCTTTTGCTGTGGCGATGTCGCTTGGTCTGATCTACGCGCTTAACCTGCGCTACCCTCCCAAGCTCAAGTACACCTTTGAGGTTGTGCAGAAAATCCTGATAGAATTGGATGGAAACAAAGGACAAGTTCTGAAAACACTGCTTTTCTGTTGAGGAATTCTGTTTCCAACAAAATGAACAGTGGTGGTGTGCACTGTTTAGTCACCGCAAGCATTTGTTTTAAATGGTTTGTGAAGAGAAGACATAGAAAACATCCTCTTGATGAAACACCTTTCCCTTTTTTTGTGTTTACTTGACTTATAAGTTTCAGATACTGTTGACTAAATATTTTTTGTTAACACTCAAAAGCTATTTGAATGTATGCAATTAAATCATTAAAAAGGATTTCCATGTGAATAAATGTCTTTCTTTCAGAATTAAGCACTTTTGTTTTACTAACATAATTAGCATGGGTTGGATCAACTCTATTAAATTAAGTTCAATGCAAATGAAGTTAATTAGTTGGACTAAACCTATTGAATTGAGTTGGACTAAAACATTGTAAATTCGTTAGGCCAACCCTTTTAAATTAAATAGCACCCAACCATAGTAAATAAGTTGAATCAGCTTAAATAAATTAAATTGACCCAATCCAAGTACATTACGTTGGAATAACATAATTGCGTAATGCGTGAATAAAGCAATTTAATCATGTGGAAATCCTTTCTATGATTTTTTAATGTTCGTTCAACAAGTTATTTTTATGAGTGCAGGTGTTTTGAACCTGAAAAGAAGCAGTTCCTACAACAAGTCATTCTGCTGTCTGACTAAACCTCAGATACTGTCGGCATCTGAGGTTTAGTAATACCCTGTAATAGTAATTACCCTAATACCCGGTTGGTATGCCACATTATGGAAGAAACACAGGATGACGATGTAGCCTAACCTGTTTGAGTGCATAGTACCAGCAGCACATGGACTGGTATGACTCACTGTAAGAGCAGCAGCACATGGACTGGTATGACTCACTGTAAGAGCAGCAGCACATGGACTGGTATGACTCACTGTAAGAGCAGCAGCACATGGACTGGTATGACTCACTGTAAGAGCAGCAGCACATGGACTGGTATGACTCACTGTAAGAGCAGCAGCACATGGACTGGTATGACTCACTGTAAGAGCAGCAGCACATGGACTGGTATGACTCACTGTAAGAGCAGCAGCACATGGACTGGTATGACTCACTGTAAGAGCAGCAGCACATGGACTGGTATGACTCACTGTAAGAGCAGCAGCACATGGACTGGTATGACTCACTGTAAGAGCAGCAGCACATGGACTGGTATGACTCACTGTAAGAGCAGCAGCACATGGACTGGTATGACTCACTGTAAGAGCAGCAGCACATGGACTGGTATGACTCCCTGTAAGAGCAGCAGCACATGGACTGGTATGACTCACTGTAAGAGCAGCAGCACATGGACTGGTATGACTCACTGTAAGAGCAGCAGCACATGGACTGGTATGACTCACTGTAAGAGCAGCAGCACATGGACTGGTATGACTCACTGTAAGAGCGGAGGAGTGCTGTGTTTAGGCTCTCTTAATAGAGAAAGCCTGTTATGTAATCCTGCAGTGACGACTGGCTACACTGAAAGGGTGATACTGGAAGATGTGTGTAGTGTAGAGTGTGTGTTTGTGTATTCCAGTGTGTGTATTGTGATGTGTTGGCCACAGGCAGTGTATGTGTCACTGATCATATGAGGACAGCAGAAGGCTGGTTTTGGTGACCAGGCATTTCAAGGGCAACTGTTTGTTTTGTATTTTTTACTCAACCATCACTCAATATAAGTCAATATAATCGCTGAGCCCAGGGCTCGCAACTAACTTTTTCCTCACTGTCCCAGTACAAAGTGCAAAATGAACCATCCCAAACTAAACATGACCTGTCCAAAAAATGTCAATTCTTGTGTTTTTGCATTTTGACATTCTGACATGGGTCTAGGTCATTTGCAACACTATTTAAGTAATCCATACAGTTTTGGGGCTCAAATCAATGTCTGAATTTCAATGTGTGTTTCAAATTTCTTGCTTGTTTCATGGTGGGGTTTAGCCTGACGTTGTCATACTCATAATTCTAGTCTGAGAGTCTGAGAACTCTCCGTTCTCAGACTCTCAGACTCTCCGAACTCTGACGTGGTTGATTACGTTACTGTTGATCATCTGTCCATCGTATAAAGCCCACCCTGACAATTTCATTGGTCTGAACGGCTCCTGTTCGGACCAATGAGTTTTTCCCCAACCGAGCTACCCCAGACCCAACTTCCCGACCAAATGTTTTTATGGGTGTGGCTAAGTTGGGCTGGCAGACAGGCTAGGTGGGGTTAACACAATTATTGGTGTGGCTGTAGTAAAAACCT
Source organism: Hypomesus transpacificus (assembly GCF_021917145.1). Classification (NCBI taxonomy): domain Eukaryota; kingdom Metazoa; phylum Chordata; class Actinopteri; order Osmeriformes; family Osmeridae; genus Hypomesus; species Hypomesus transpacificus. The sequence goes on along the minus strand of NC_061068.1, from coordinate 1,785,100 downwards.
TTTCTAAAGCTTTTTTATTTTTTTTTAGTTTAGAAAAAGACGTTTTTAAAGGTTTGAAAACGGCCACTGTCTGACGAAGCGTGACCGTGCGCCGCGGAGCAGCAGAACACATGCCTGAGCTAGTCAAAGGCTGGATAGCACACAGGTTCCTGTCTCGTATGATGACACACTAATGAGATACAGAGTGAGCAACGCAGGAAGTATGACTGATAGCAAGGTGACAGCATGATGTGTTTTTGTCAGCTGTTAGTGCTGTCTAGAGGGATCTTGATGTCTGTAGTTTAAGTGATGAATACTTTTGGAATCTGGCAAACAGGTTGGGTCTCAGAGCGTATCCTGCCGCACAGAAGAGTGCCATTTTGGAGTGGTCCATGGCTCCATCGCTTAGTGCAGCTCATGTTTATATTTATGTCTCATCTAAACAACTTCACACGTGACACTGCACATCCTTGGGTCCTGAGCAATACACCTGCTAACTTCATACAGTGCCCGGATCTCAAGATAACTTAGCCACAGACACACGGGTTGATACGTTTTTTCTTAGATTATATTGGCAAACCTACTTACTAACACAAACCTACTAACACAAACCTACTTACTAACACAAACCTACTTACTAACACAAACCTACTTACTAACACAAACCTGGCTCTTGGTCTGAAAGTGGTGTGGTATGAAACTGCCACCAAATCTAACTGCAAACCCAAGTAGAACTAATACTGAATCTCTTCTACCTCTCCCTCTCTCTGTCCCTCCATACCCCAATCCTGCCCTCTCTACCCTGTCTACAGAGTTCTGAAAGGCAGGTTCCAATGACCAACACGACAAGCTGATTTGAGGAGCATTTAAACGCCGTCATCCCCCCCATGGGCCTCTGCCCTGCCTCTACTTATGAATAATCTCATTGGCTGCTCCAGTAGGCCAAAATTCCATTGATAGGTTACCTGAGTAGGAGATGCCAGTAGAAGGCGACAGCGCCCAGGAGGGAGAGGGGCCTTCGTTACCACCGGTGACAGGAGAGGGGAGGGAGGATGTGTCGTCAAGGCAACAGAGTGGTGATGGGAGAGAGGGAAGGGAGTGCTCCGGGAGAGAAGACAGCGGAGGAGAACCGTCTAGTGGGGAGACGGGACACGAAGACGAGGATATGACCAGCGCATCACATGACCTGTCCTCTGCAAATCACAGTCCTCGCAGCACCATTGGCTCCACTTCCACCAAAAGGTACTGGGTCATGACCTCCAGTTTCCTCAGCAGGAGGTGTGGACAGCACCACAAGGCCCCCAGGCACGGCCAGGCTGCCTGCCTCTCCCTGCTCTGTGGGACCATGTGTCTTGGGCCACACTGAGCAGTCCTTTCACTAACTGGATCTCTTTCACTAACTGGATCTCTCCACCCCTCCCCTCCAGTTCAAAGCTGCGTGCAGCCTCGTCCTCCTGCAGTCTCCACAGCTCTGAGTCGGGCCAGGGTGAACATCACACTGAGGGCAGCGGCAGGTGTGTGTATAGGCCTGTCTCAAGGTGCAGGATAGTGAGACTGTATCTAACCCAGTGAAAGTTTGTGTGTGTGTGTATAGGCCTATCTTGCATTTACATTACATTTACATTTATTCATTTAGCAGACGCTTTTATCCAAAGCGACTTCCAAGAGAGAGCTTTACAAAGTGCATAGGTCACTGATAATAACAACAAGATAGCCCCAAAACATTGCGGGTAGCCAAAACCAGAAGCACACATTGTGAACAACCAAAATAAGTGCCGAAGGGAAGAACCATAAGAGCATGTAGTTAAGCAAGTTACAATTAAACAACATGAATCGCTAAGTGCAGTGTACCTATAGACAAGCAAGCAACAGTAAAAATTAAAATAAGATGAACTAAAATGGAATATTTCGCAGCGAATATAACAGTTTAAATCAGTTACCACTAACCAACAAGAGCAACGAGTCTCTTAAGTCTCTTAAGGCGCAGGAAAGCGAGCCTGTATCTAACCCAGTGTGTGTGTGTGTGTGTATAGGCCTATCTTAAGGCGCAGGAAAGCGAGCCTGTATCTAACCCAGTGTGTGTGTGACACAGTGAGCAGCCGGAGCGAGGTCGAGGCCAGGCCCACAGAGAGATGATGACCACGGTGGCTGAGATGAAGAAGAGGCTCCCCTCGGACAAATGCCGCCACAGCAAAGCCAGCACCGTGGAGGCCCTGCACTACGCGCTGGACTGTGTCAAACAAGTCCAAGGTAGCACCCAAACTCAGCACGCCTGCAGTATGACATTCTGTCGGAGGTTGTCATAACTACAAGACTTCCCACCACAGTCTAGTTTGGCTGAACATCAGATCAGTGTTTGTTCTGTTGGATGTCAGTGACGGACCTTGAGCTTTCTGTGGTATTCTGTCAACGTGTCGTCTCTCTGGCTCCCCCTGCAGCCACCAGTGAGTACTACAAGCTGCTGATGAGCACAGAGCAGGACGAGAGAGCGGACGCCACAGTGTGCTCCCTGGACGAGCTGGAGAGAGTCACGTCTGAACACACCCTGAAAAACACGGTAGTACAAATAACAGCAGATAGCCTTGACATGAGGCAGAGCCTCCCTCAGCCCTAATGTGACACAGTAGATGGAGGTCTGGGGGAGGTTTTTGATAGGGCTCCTTCTCACAGCTGTTTCTCGTTTGGGGCGAGACCCCTTCTTGCTGTGACCTGTCTGAAATCACTTGATGGAGATGCCAAGCCTTGGGCAGGGCAAACACACTTGCTCATGTGTGTGTGTGTGTCTTTCTATGTGTGTGTGTGTGTGTGTAGGACTCGTTGGTGGTGGGCTTCTCCCTGGCCAGTGGCCGCGTGCTCTATGCCTCGGAGCAGGCTCCCAGCATCCTCTGCTGCAGGAGGAAGTTCCTGCAGTCGGCCAAGTTTGTGGAGCTGCTCTTCCATCAGGACGTCAACGTGTTCTACTCCCACACGGCCCAGCCCCACCTCCCACCCTGGAGCCACGCCCACACCGGTGTGTGTGTGTGTGCGTGTGTGTGTGTGTGCACATGCACTTTTGTAGATTGTGAATCTCTAACCTCCATTCTGTCCTTCTTCAGCAGCTGCTGTTCTGTTTGAATGTGCCCAGGTCAAGTCCTTCTTCTGCAGGATCAGGTGTGTACATAGGCCTGTGTGTGTGGATCCCCTAGCTCTCTGTGTTGGCCTTTTCTGTGTTTGTTTACAGGGACTCTAAACCCTTACCCGCTGTGTGTGTGTGTGTGTGTGTGTGTGTATGTGTGTGTGTGTGTGTGTGTGTGTGTAGGGGTGGTAAAGACCGTGAGGGGGAGATGCGCTACAACCCCTTTAGGATGACTCCCTACCTGCTGAAGGTGCAGGGGGCAGGGGGGAGGGGAGGGGGGGAGGGGAGGGGGGAGGGGAGGGGAGGAGGAGCCCTGCTGTCTGGTGCTCGCTGAGCGCATCATCTCAGGATATGAGGGTGAGACCACAAACACACCCTGACCATAACCACAGCTTACATAATACACACACACACACACCCACTAGCTCAACACAAACACTGGCTCTGACACCACACTGGCTGGTTCCTTCTGCAGCTCCTCGAATCCCCACGGACAAGCGCATCTTCACCACCACTCACTCTCCTGGGTGTGTGTTCCTGGAGGTGGACGACAGGTTAGCACACGCAGGCACGCACACACACTTCCCTGACACACACACACTTCCCTGACACACACACACCATACGCTTGCAATTTCTAATGACACACCTGTGTGTGCAGGGCTGTGCCGTTGCTTGGATACCTGCCTCAGGATCTGATTGGCACGTCCTTGCTCACCTGTGTTCACCCAGAGGACCGCCCCCTGATGCTCTCCATGCACCGCAAAGGTGAGACGTCCAATCAGAGCAGCCCAACACCGCAGCACCCAGACACTAGGATAGTCAGGCTGATATCTGCCTCTGTCCTCTATACCGTCCTATGATCTCTGTCTGTCTGTCTGTTGGTCTAGTGTTGAAGTATGCAGGCCAGCCCCCGTTTGAACACTCCCCGGTGCGCCTGCGCTGTCGGCATGGAGACTACGTCACCGTGGATACCAGCTGGTCCAGCTTCATCAACCCCTGGAGCCGCAAGGTGGCCTTCATCATCGGACGGCACAAAGTCAGGACGTATGTGACACACAAACACGCTCACGCTCACACACTCACAGATGCACACACTTGCATAGACGGGAGGATACTTTGGATCATTGGTTTCATATTATTGAATAATATCGATTTGTTATGCTCACTCCTCTGTGTGTGTGTGTGTGTGTGTGTGTATTGTGCGTGTACCTGTGTGTATTGTGTGTCTCACTTTTCACAGGAGTCCCCTGAATGAGGACGTGTTTGCTGCACGGAGTAACGATGACCAGTCAGTTACCTTTGAGGAAATCCAAGACCTGCAGGCCAAAATCCACAAACTCTTCTTGCAGGTAACATAAGAAACACACCTACACACACCTGCTTGAGATGAATCCCTCTGATATGTTGTGTAATGAGTGGATGTGGTGGTATACTGTCTGTGTGTTCTGTAGCCGGTCCATAAAAAGGGTTCCAGTGGTTACGGCAGTCTGGGCAGCCAAGCCTCTCATGAGCACCACATCAGCCTGGCTTCCTCCAGCGACAGCAACGCTAACCTGTGGGAGGACTCGCACCGTGAACCAGTAAGACTGCACAGCACCTCCTGCTTCAAAACACATCCTACTGTACTGTAAGACACGCCTATAACGTGTGTGTGTGTATAGGTGAGTCTGCGGCAGATCTGTGCTGATGTGAACAGAGTGAAGAGCTGGGGCCAGCAGGCATATCTGGACTCCAGGAACAAGCTCACCTCTCTGGGCAAACCTGCCACAGGTACCTCCACCCCCCCCCCCCCTCCCAACACACACACACTACCTAGTTTATATTAGTACTGAGCTACTTTTGCTCACCTCAATAGTTCAGATACAATCAAACGTTAACCTCATATGACAGATATAGTGTCATATCAACATGTAACATACAAATCATTTCAACTACACAATTAGCAGCTCCTCCATATCAGCTCTCTGTGTGTCCCGCCCCCAGCCCGCCTCCCCCATGTCACGTCCAGTGAGGTGAGAGGTCATGAGGAGAGCAGGAAGCGGACACACGCTCCCTCCTATCAGCAGATCAAGTGTGTGGACAGCATCATCAGGTGGCTGGACGCTGGCTTCACCATCTTCAACACTGCTCTACATGTTCATGAACGCCCAGCGCCTGACGGGGTTAGTCATGGCTCGTGTGTGTGTGTGTGTGTGTTACAGGTATCTGGAGAGCTACACAGCTCCAGCACTCAAGCGTAAGAGTGAGTCTCGCTCCCTCCGCACTTCCTCATCCTCCTCCTCTACCTCAGACGAGGACAAGCCAGCTGCAGACACACACACACACACAGCCCAGGCCAGCTCAGACGGTGAGACACACACACACACACACACATATATATAAACAGCTTTCTATAAATGTTATTAAGCTTCTCGGTTCTCCTTTGTGTGTGTGTGTGTGTGTGTGTGTGTGTGTGCGTGCGTGCGTGCGTGCGTGCGTGTGCGTGTCTGTGTGTGCGTGTGTGTGTAGTGGTGGTGCTGGACAGCCAGGTGTCTCTGGGCTCCACAGCAGCAGCAGCACCAGCAGCACCAGCAGCAGTGGTGGTTGGTGCTCCCCTTACTGACATCACTCTGTCTACTAAAGCCATGAGTGTGGTCTCTGTCACCAGCCAGTGTTCCTACAGCAGCACCATAGTGCACGTGCCCCAGCCAGAGTCAGGTACACACACACACACACACACACACTCATCTATACACACACCATACAAATTGGAAAGGGTCTGAAAATGTGTCTTTTCGATACATACTCTCTCTAAACTCGGGTCACTTAAACACGCCCCCAGAGGTGACAGCTCTGGAGGACGCACCAATGGGGAGAGAGCCGGCCGACCCTTTACCTACCCCCGCTTGCCCCGCTCCTAGCCCCGCCCCCAGCTTGGCCACGGAGGAGCTGCGATTGGTGGGTCTAACGAAGGAGGTGCTATCGGCTCACACCCAGAAGGAGGAGCAGGAGTACGTGGATCGCCTCCGCCATCGCATCCTCCAGAGCCCCTACAGCTCCTACCTGCAGCAGGACAACAGCTCCATGGCCTACTCCCACCACCCAGGTACCCCAGCCCTGGCTCCACCAGCCCCCTCCCACCCCCCAGGTACCCCAGCCCTGGCTCCACCAGGCTGCCTCACCCCCGCCTGTTGGGACACGACATTCAATAACTTACACACAAGATGATTGTCTTTTACTTCATTGAATCGCTGAAATCCTATTCGATTTCATGATAACTGTAAGATGATATGTTCTGCATTTAACCCAGCCCCCCTGTCTGCTCCCCTGTGTCACACCCTCACCCCACGCCCAGGCCACCATGTCATGAGGCCAGAGAGCGCGTGCGGTGGAGGTTTGACCCGCTCTCGGACGGGGAAGCCCAGACACAAGAGGCCCAAACCCCAGAGCTCCTCTGACAGCTACGCCTCCCCCCCCGGACCTCCCTGCCGCCCCCCTCTGGCCCCCAACTCCTCCTGGCCCTCCTCTGAATCCTCCCAGCCCCAGCTGGGGGTGCCCTACCCCCCCGTGCCCACCCCCCAGGCCCCATACCTCTCCGTGATGGGGGCACGTCCGGGAGAGCCCCAGCAGCAGGCAGGAGGGGGAGGCATGCTGCTGCAGCTACACCCCGGTCAGCACAGCTACCAGCACAACGTCCACATGGTGCAGCCCATCCACAACCTGCACGCTCAGGATGTCAACATGAACCTGCAGGCTGTCCAGATGACGTCCATCCCGTCCAGCACTCAGAGCTTTCAGTCCGTCCCGATCCAGGACCTCCACAACATGCCCAGCTTCCCCAGCCTGCAGCCCATGGCCCCTCCCCATGCCCTCAACCCCTACATGACCCCAATGATGGCTGTCATCCTGCCCACCTACCCCTCCCTCCCTCCCGGCTACCCCCCGCTCTATCCCCCCCCTGCGCCTCCTCTGCTGCCCCAGGCTCCCTTCACCCTGCAAGGCTTTGCCCCTGCCTCCGCTCCCTTCTCTCAGCCCCAGTTCCAAGCCCAGCCTGCTCCCCAGCCCCGGGCCCTCCCAGGTCCTCTGATGTGCTCCCCCAGGCCAGGCTCTCCGCTGGTGGAGGAAGAGGAGGCGGCTGCCGGGCCATCTGGCTGGGCCCCCATGGTCTCCAGCTCCCGCTCCAGCTCTCCCCTGCAGCTCAACCTGCTGCAGGAGGAGCTGCCCAAGCCCAGCGAGGGAGCGAGCAGCACGGGACACGCCCACGGCCACGCTGACAGCCTGCACGAGCAGCACGCCAAGGGGGTGAGCCTCCCCCCCCCCCCCCACACACACACCCTCGAAAGGTTCCGACTCAGAACTGCTGTGATATGTGACGAGTCTTCTCCAACAGCATCACAAAACAGAGGAAAACCCTCCTAACGCTGAACCTCCCTGTCCTCCCTGGCTCCACCCCCCCACCCTCCCCCCCAGGATGCAGCCCCAGGTGAGGCCGGGAACCAGGATGCTCAGTTCACCTCCAGTGAGATGCTGGACCTGCTGCTGCAGGAGGATGACCGATGCTCCAACGCCTCCGGCTCAGGAGAGTCCGGCAGGTCTCTGGGCTCCGGGTCTGCCTCCAACAGAACCACCTCACACACAGGTAGGAAGGGGGCAGGCCGAGGACTGTCACATACACGCTTGTGGGACTGTACACTGAAACACATCGTACAAACACTTGTTTTATGAGATCTCCCATAGTTGATCATGTTTGACCTCCTGTACTGCTAACACACACTCATCCATACCGCATGCTCCTGTGACTCTCAGGAAGCAGCAACAGCAGTAAGCACTTCGCCAGCACCGATTCGTCGGACACCTCGCCCAAAGCCCACAAGAGCCAGGAGCCGGCGGCTGAACACAAACAGCCGTTGGAAGCGCGGGCAGAGAACCCCCTGTGGAGCATGATCCAGCACACGCCAGCAGCCGTCATGATGACCTACCAGATCCCCCCCAGGTACCCCAGACCCACACCCCACCACCAGGCTCTAGGGCCCCACACTAGAACCAGCCTGGCTGAACTGACTGGAGGAGGGAAGAGTTGTGTTGGGCTGATGATCCCTCCCCCTGTAGGGCCCAGGCCGAGGTGCTGGCTGAGGACAGGGAGAAGCTGCGTCACATGCAGCCTCTGCAGCCCTGCTTCAGTCAGGAGCAGAGGCAGGAGCTGGCTGAGGTCCACCCCTGGATACAGAAGCACTCGATCCCCCAGGAGGTAGACACACAGGTGGGGAGCACACCCGGACACACACACACACCTGGACACACACACCTGGACACACACACACCTGGACACACACACACACCTGGACACACACACACCCGGACACACACACAGACACCTGGACACACACACACTCCTGGACACACACACACCCGGACACACACACCCGGACACACACACACCCGGACACACACACCTGGACACACACACACACATGGACACACACACCCAGACACACACACACACCTGGACACACACACCTGGACACACACACCCGGACACACACACCCGGACACACACACCCGGACACACACACCCGAACACACACACCTGGACACACACACACTATGTTAGCGTCTGCGTTTGTAACCACCTCTCTGGTTCTTTCTCCTATAGGGCTGTGTGAGTTGTACCTCAGGGGCGGGGGTTCCCACTTCCATCTGCCCACCTGCTCCAGATAGCTCCTCCCCTTCACAGTGCCCTCTGTCAGACTCCCGTCCAACACTTGACACCTGATGTGTGACCGTTCCAGGAAAATCACAATCCTTACAGCCAATCAGCCTCACTAGAACCCCTCTACCCTCCCACCAACAAACGCTCCTGACCAATGAAAGGGGTCAGAGGGGCTCTAGATGGGCTGAATCTCAGATCTCTATAAGGATCCAACAAACACTTTATCTGAGCGGCTGGACCGGACAGAGAGCTGTGAAGGAGACATCCAAAGGCAGAACTCTACTGGAGGGCAGAGCTGAGATTGGCAGGTTTCTCTGTCACTCTGCTTCATTTGACTGGATCACTGGACCCTCATAGGATCTCATGATCCTGCCCCCCGGTGGTCCCCGCCCCCGGTGGTCCCCGCCCCCAGTGGTCTGTGTGTTTATAGAGCCTGCAGCAGTGTACCTGCTGGTGTACCTGCTGGTGAACCTGCTGGTGAACCTGCTGGTGTACCTGCTGGTGTACCTGCTGGTGAACCTGCTGGTGTACCTGCCGGTGAACCTGCTGGTGTACCTGCTGGTGAATGTATGTGTGATTGCGTATGTGCCTGTGTGTTTACACCCTTGTCCACTTTCTCAACACTTTTTTGTTGTCAAATATTGTTTTATCTTTCTGAATGATTGTTTTGTCTCTCTGTTGAAGGGATGTGTGTGTGTGTGTGTGTGTGCACGAGGCTGGTCGACAGTGCCGCTATGAGGACTGTTTTCATTGATGCAGTTTTCAGGAACCGCCTGGTTTTGTACCATTTTGAGATAGATATGAAAGTATATTTCACTGTATTGTCCAACTATACAAAACAACCTTGTTACATGTATGAAAAAGCCATTTGTCATGAATTGAGGGACTTAATGAGACATAAATAATCAAACTGAATAAAAACTATATTCCTAAAGAAGACATGACAGATGAAGGTTGTTGTGGAGGAGTGGGTTGGGGCCCACATGAAATGAGCCCTCTGGGTTGCCATTTGGAGGTTTCACTCGATGCATAGAACCACCATAAACCACCCATATCAGACGATAGCACAAACCAGAGGAGTATTGTCCATTTCAAAACATTTCGACTTTATTAATGTACATATGCATCAATCAATCATTCTTAATAAGTTCATTCCAGCCTGATTATGTCGCTGAGCATACACTTTACACCTGCCCTTGGCCTGGGCCCACAGAAACACCCGGAACAGGAAACAGGAGATGGTGAGCGAGAGGACAGGTGTGTCAGACACAGTACTTCCAAAAGCACTCAGTAGTGGTTCTCTTCCTGTAGTCGGTCCGGCCTCCCAGGAAGCGAGCCAGCGGGGTGAGGACCGGCGTGTCCAGCAGGGCCTGCCAGGATGACATCATTAGAGCCCTCAGCTGAATGCTGCGTTCCATTTGGCTAAAGCAAACGAATAAAGCACTATCATGCAGCATCAGATTTGGCCTTCGTTAGTGTCTGTGCCCACCTCTCTCACTGCCTGGTTTTGGTCGAGCACCGATCTTAGCCCTGTGACATGAAAAGGACAGTTGTAGCTCTGCTCACACAGAACAGGAGGCTCTATGTATTGTACATAACCCTCTACACAATGAAGAGGAGGGGTCAGAGTAAAGACAGTTGGACTGACCATTTCTCTCTGTCAAGGAGGGGAGCCCCAAGCCTGCAGCATTGTGGGAAGTGTAGGCTTGATCCGAGAGGGCCCCAGGACTCACCACCTGGTCTTCCCCAACTGAAGCTATGGATTCACAACATCACAGCACATCATCCTAAACAGCAATGAAACAATATGTGTGTGTGTTGGTTTGTGTCCCTGCAGTGAGTGAGTTAGTGTGCGTGGGCGGCTGTCACTTACCTTGTCCGTTGTAAGACATCTCACTGGAGCGTGAGACGGGGTGTGAGAAGAGAGGTCCAGCCGCCACGAGCATCACCATACAGGAGAGGACACACTTACACCACATGTCTGTCTCTGTCTGTCTGTCTGTCTGTCTGGTTGTCGTACTGTCTCTGTCTGTCTTTCTGCTCTGTCTGTCTGTCTGTCTGTCTGGTTGTCTTTCTGCTCTGTCTGTCTGTCTGTCTGTCTGTCTGTCTGTCTGTCTGTCTGTCTGTCTGTCTGTCTGTCTGTCTGTCTGTCTGTCTGTCTGGTTGTCTTTCTGCTCTGTCTGGCGTTCTCAGTCAGTTGTGCCCCTCACTGGCATCACATCCAGCCTTTTATACCAGGCCATCCCCTGGTCATCCCTACTTCACTTTCTCTCGCTCTCTCCTTTCTCACTCCATCAGGTTGTAAATCTGGGCCCAGACTCTTACTAAAGCTGACAATGAGCCTTCATAAACCACTCTCTGCATCCCTCCTTCATATCTCCCTTCCTCACCAATCTCTCTCTTTCACAACTCCCTCCCTCCTCTCTCCCTCCTTCATATCCCTCCCTCCTCTTTCTCCTTCACAACTCCCTCCCTCCACTCTTTCCTCTTCTCTTTCTCTCCTTTACCTCTCCTTCCTTGTTCTCTTCCTCCTTCTGCACTCTTCATCATTTCTCCCTCCCTCCTCTCTCCCCTTCTCTCTCCCTCTCCTCTCACTCTCTCTCCTCTCCCTCTCTATCTTTCTCTCCTGTCTCTCTCCCTCTCTCTCTCTCTCTCTCCCTCTCTCTCTCCCTCTCTCTCTCTCGGTGGTTTGCGTCAAAGGGATGTTTTACCACCTCATTCCCCTGACTCAGTAAATCTTCAATCCCAGGAGTAGGAGAGGTGTATGACAGCCCAGCGTGTGTTTGTGTGTGTGTGCTCTCCAGGTTTATGGTGAAGGTGCTCTATCCAGGGGGTTTATGGGTAACGTAGTTAACAGGGTTTGCATATATATGCTTGGTTGTTTTACTGGCTGCAGGAGATTGACCTCGCTATAACACACGTGGCTCCATGAATACTAATAGACTTAAGGGGAAAGCCAAGCTAAACATGAGAACACACCAGAGTGGACGTTCATCAGTCTGGTTGAGTTAAAGGCCTTGCCGTTCCCATGGCAAATCATAGACTCTCACTCTCTATGTCTCTCTTTTGTATTCTAATGATAAACAAAATGTAGATAAATGAAGTGTATCAATACATTTATTCATCCTCCCAGCCCTCGCTCTCTTCTGACTCTAACCTGTGGGGGTTTATGGAGTCAGTGCCGTCATCCCTGTAAATCAAGGAGGATAGGATTCACTGCAACCCTTTCAGTTGAGTGTGTGTGCGTGTGTGTGTGACCAACAAAATAAGTCCATGTACTGTATTTGTCTGTGTGACAAATTGTGTGTGTGTGATAAAAAGAAAGCCAGACTCGTATCTCTGGTTAATAGGTGTGGATGTAAATGCAGGATACCTCCTCCTGTTAGACAGACTCACTCCTCACAGGTCAGGCTGGCAGGCAGGGAGTGCGTCATGACACTGTGCAGCTGACTCAGGGATTCATTCATAAAACCACACAGCCACTCTGAATTGATCTTACTGCCAATAAAAAATATGGTTAAAACATGGTGGTATCACAAATACATGAATTTAGTATCTACTAATATTTACTTATTCAGTGTTTGAGTGTGTGTGTATGTTATCTGTCATTGCCATTTACCCACTACATAGTTTTAGCAGAAGATAGAAAAGGTTTCTTCAAGGTATCAGGCAACTTAGTTTAATATTGTAGAAAGTGTATTAGATACAAATCATACGTGGCTAATACACATATACAAAAATGAAGCACAAAAGGCACGTTACGGTAAATGTGAGATGTCTCAAAGAACAAGAACAGACTAAGAGGTTTCAGTCAATTTAAGCAAAAATTAAAATTATAATGTCAGCATACACTGGTACAAAACTTTAAAACGTATCAAAGTAGAATGAGGATTGGATCCAGACCCCAATGTGCTTTGGTCGACCATTTATTTTTGTTTTTAACCAATTCTACCAACAATTTAGCCCTCGTCATGGCTATGCTTTCAGTAGCCACTAGATGGAGGACTGTTACCCTGTATCAATTAGATTTTGGTGGACTATTTGTCATCTTGTTAATAAATAGTTGCACCTAAAGGTTGAATTGAAAAAGTACTTTTCATGACAAAAATATGAACAATTAATGAAATGTTGATGTTTAACTGTATGATATTAACAATAAAAAATACATTTAGATTGACAGTTCCGAACCAACTGTCAGTTGTCTATGAGTCCTGTGTGGGTATGAACTGGTTTGTTTTGTTATAAAACCGTGGAAAATACCGGACTTTCAGAGTGGACTGCTGTCGCAGTTAAACTAATACACAGCAGAGAGAGAGGGGGGGGACTTTATGTTTTAAACTGTCAACTCTCTCTCTCTTCTCACAGTCAAGCCTCCGCTTCCCTCTATAAGTCTGAACACATCCATCAATCCTTCCCTCAATCCTCCTCCTTTGCATCCCCTGTCTGGCTTTGTCTCCTGCAGGTCAGGTGGTAGGTATTGTTGCCCCTGGACCAGCCAGTGGCTCACCCTCTCTCACTTCCACATCACCTTGTCCATCTCTGAGAGACAGGAAACAAAGAGACAGGAAGCAGAGAGACAGGATGAGAAGAGAGACAGAGCTGTTATGAAACAACATGATATCTCAACCCAAACCATTTAAAGTAACCAAAACCACTTAAACAAACCCCCAAAAAGTGTGTGTGTGTTACTACCTTTGTCCAGGTCAATGACTTTAGGCAGAGTGAGAGTGGATATCTGGGCCTTCTCTTTCAGAAGATTGTTCTTGTACTCTAAGACACAGAGAAAAAGGTCAGACACGCCCAGACAGAACGACAGACCAACAGACACACTAGACAAAGCAGACACTCACTAACCCAGGATAGTGTCCTCCTGGTTGGTTGTCTTCACCTCAGAGACCTCCATCTCAAACTCGTTGGAGGTTTTGGGACTTCTGTTGGACCTTCAACAGAGGGGAGAATATAAGAGGATGTTTGTGGGGTCATTAATGCATGTATCCATGTCAGCATATAGTTGTTTGTGTGTCAGTGTGTGACAGTGTGTGTGTGTTGTACCTTTCTGATGTCTGTGGATAAAACTCCATGTCTGAAAGGCAGTATTACAGGTCAGCATTCATCCATTCAGTCGTGCATGCATTGTCAATTCATAGTCTGAGTCATGGTCATACAAAGCCAAGCTTAGACCTCTGCTTGTGTGTCGGCGATTGATGAGGATGATGATGAGGATGACGAAGGCCAGGAGAAGGAGAGTAGTCAGGACGTAGCCCAGCGGCAGCAGGAAGTGATGTCGCTGGTCAGGCAGGATGACATTGATGACTCTGTTGGGGTCTAAGAAGGAGAAACATATTACCAGTTAGGGTTATTCATCCATCATCCCATCCTTCCTTCCTTCCTTCCTTCCTTCCTTTCCTCCTGACCAGTGTAAAGGTGTATGAGTAAGAGGTAAGTGTGTGTGTGTGTGTGTGTGTTTGAGGCAGATAAAGAAATCAAAGATGTCATCTGATGTCAACTGGTCTCTATGTAGTCTGTGGAAGTTATCTTTCTTGAAAAAATCAATGCTCTTTGTCATCGTGCTCTCTCGTGTGATCATGTTGTGTTGTCATCGTTCTCTGTGTATGACTATGTGTATGTACAGTGTGTGTTTGAGTTATTAGGTCAAGTTCCTTCTAGATGTTTTGCCTTGCTGTCATACCACAACATTTTGCCAAACAAACATTTTGAGTTTTTCACAACTCCGCACAACAATCAGGAAACTACCAGTAGCCGTGAGCTGTTATGCTGACAGGTGAGAAGTGGAGCCATTGGGCGGTTTGTTTCCTTCTGACTCATTATAAATGAGCAAGGCTAGAGGCAGCTGTGCAGCTTTGAGCCAGCGTGTTAGAGCCAAGATGAGTTCCAGACCTGAAGTCATGCTGTGATTTACTTTTCCTGGCAGTAAAACAGAGAGAGTGGGCTGGGGGGAGGGGGAGGGAAGAGGGGAATAAAGGAAGGACAGTGATAGGAGTGGAGGGAGAGCAGCTGAAGGAGAGGGGAGCTTTAAACTGTTTATTCTGTAGGCAGACTCACACCGTTTTCACAATGTAACACACAAAGCAAGCATGAATACCATTAACATAATACAACCTAAAAGGTTCTGCACAGAACTTCATGGCAGCTTGTGTTTGTCTTTATTCTGCAGTGTGTGTGTCTAAAGTTGGATCGCTTCCACAACAACACTATGCAAAGGACCTAAAGGGTGGGAGGGGTGACCTACATCTTTCACTTTCCGTGTTTCAGCCACCTCCTTTCTTCCTTCATCTCTCTCTCTCTCTCTCTCTCTCTCTCTCTCTCTCTCTCTCTCTCTCTCTCTCTCTGTCTCTCTCTCTCTCTGTCTCTCTCTCTCTCTGTCTCTCTCTGTCTCTGTCTCTCCAGCTGTTGTACAGATGAAGCATGAAGCAAACTTCCTGCCTGTCCATTAACGACTGGATTATTTCTTTATTTTAGAAAACGAGAGAATGAGACGACGAAAACAAGATAAAAAATGACACTGGGGGACAGCTTTGGGGATAAGAGAGAGAAGAAAGAAACAACCTAAGAAAGCGTATGGTAGGATATGACCAAAACTGAGATCTTCAAAGACGAAGAGGAGAAAACCAGAAATGGAGAAAGAGAGAGAGACAGAGACAGAAAGGGGGGAGGGCGAAAAAATGCTGTAACTCCTTCAGAATGTCCTGTCTGGGCCAAAAGCAACAGCCGAGCAGACAGAGCTAGATCAGAGGGCAGCAAGCTACCAGGGCACTACAGCAGACAGAAACACTACAGGAGACAGAAACACTACAGCAGACAGAAACACTACAGCAGACAGAAACAATACAGCAGGCAGAAACACTACAGCAGACAGAAACACTACAGCAGACAGAAACACTACAGCAGACAGACCCACTACAGCAGACAAAAACACTACAGCAGGCAGAAACACTACAGCAGACAAAACACTAGAGCACTACTACTACTACACACAAACACTAACAGAGACTTGCCCCCAATCTCAGACATTGCTCATACATCCTAAATGATTTAGCCAAATTCACCTATTAGTAGCTTTGAAACCGCACCAACCAACTACTCTTTCTTTCTTTCTTTCTTTCTTTCTTAAATAGACTGTGTGTGTTTCTCATTCTATAAGAAGCTTGCCCTGGCCTGGCAGACTGTACTACAAGCCTGATGCCTACCCATCGCTCCGTGTGTGTTTCTCCACCCCTTCTCTACACAGGCACGACGAGAGAAACAGATGATGAAAGGAAGTCAACTAGGAATGGGAGTTAAAAGTAGTGAGAGTGGACGGGAGACAAAGTGAGACATACAGGAGGCAAGGGAGGTCTGTGGAGAACAGACTGAGTCAGTGAAGACAAAACCAGATCCTCAGAGTGGCTTTAGACAGTTCAACAACATCCAGAACACACGCACACAAACATGTGCATGTACACATACACTAACACATTCCTTCACCCTCTCCATTTTCCCATCTGTAGGATTTCATGGGATTCTACAGGATGGTAAAGAAGGGGGAGGGGGGGCTGAGGAGGTTTAGTGTTGGTTGTGAGGAGGGTGGTGCTTGGTTGAGGTTTGGATGGGTGGGGGGGGGGGGGCGGAGAGTGGTTTAGGGGTCTGGCGCCGGACAAGCTGACAAGGCAGTAAGAACTGCTCATAAAACACAGAATCCTCTAACAAAAACTTGCAGCCCCCCACCTCTTGCCTCCCCCCCCCCCCCTCCTCCACTCCCCTCTGCAGGGAGAAAGTTGTGTCCGTCCTTCATGTTTGAGGACAGGGGTTGAGAAGGAATAAGGGAGACACAAGGCGATGGAGCAGCTGGAGGTCTCTGCTGCAACACAACACACTCTCACATCCTGTCATCCCAACACTATGGTTTGCACTGTGAAAGTGTTGTGAACTGAGGGTGGTATATATTATATATATGGCATATATTTGTAAATGTGTGTGTGTCTGTTTCAGACCTCACCTTTATCTTCGTTGGGCAGTGCTCTGGGTGGTCGGGTGGGCTGGGGCTGAGGCTGGGGCTGAGGCTGGGGCTGGGGCTGAGGCTGGGGCTGGGGCTGGGGCTGGGGCTGGGCTGGTCCGACAGTCAGCTGAAACTCTCGTCTCTCGTGAAGACCACAGTAGTGGTGGTGGAGGTGGCAGGAATACACCCCCTGGTCTGACGGCTGGACATCACACACACACACACATACACACACACACACACACACACGCACACAGTCAGACACAATATTCAATACCCCAGCTGTGGTAATTTGAGCAGTATGGATGACAAAATATCCTCAGCGTACAGTATTAAACTATTGAAACTGCCTTTCAAAGGGACCCACACAGACAGACCTGTAGATCAGATATAGCCAGAGAGAAGTCTCCCTGTGAGAAGGCCAAGGAGCTGATGTTCATCTTCCTCTGGAGGAAGAGGGGTCCGTAGCTGCGCTGCTCCCCCGAGGCGTACAGGTCCACCAGGCGGTCAGCGCGGTCGTGACGCACCCCCGGGGGCTGCCGGTCCCAGTGGACCACCTGACCCAGCAGGAAGACGCAGGAGAGGGGGGGGGGACCAGTCACACTCACAGAGGGATGGGGTCACCTAGCGCTAGTGTTTATAGAGCCTTCAGTTTCTTAAATGAAGAGAAACGTGTGTGCAGTGCTGTATAGACACATAGTAACAGACACACATAGTAACAGACACATGTTAACAAACGCACACGGTAACAGACACACATAGTAACAGACACCCATGTTAACACACACACAGTAACAGACACCCATGTTAACACACACACAGTAACAGACACACATAGTAACAGGCACACATGTTAACACACACACATGATAACAGACACACATGATAACAGACACACACAGTAACAGACACACACACCTGCTGCTCCTCCTCACTGCCCCCCTCCGTCCAGACGCTCTTTCTGTTGACACAGGGCAGCATCACTGTGCTGCCTAGCAGGACTACATAGACCGCCTTGTGACCATCCCAGAACCTCTGCTCCTTACGACCTGGAACACAGTGACAGAGGGGGTTAGGACCACATGACCACACAACCACCATGACCACACGTTAGGACCACATAACCATCACTATGACCACAGGTGGTTAGTACCACATAACCACACAGCCACCGTGACCATAGGTTAGGACCACATAACCACACAGCCACCGTGACCATAGGTTAGGACCACATAACCACACAGCCATCGTGACCATAGGTTAGGACCACATAACCACATAGTCACCATGACTACAGGTTAGAATCACAGCATAAATGGACATGGTTAGGACAACAACATGTTCACAACCATCCCTTTGACCACAGACAGAGAGAGCTGGTGCAGAGTTCACAGGGACAGAGGTGACCAGGAGTGTATGAGGTGGAGGTACTCACGAGACTTGGTAACGTTGAGTTGTATCCTGACTGTGTCATACAGGTGACAGTAGTGATGATGCAGATTACAGGAGTACAAACCCCTGTCAGTCATCGCCACATCTACAGACACACACACACAAACACACACAGTAAGCACACGCTTATCCAACACTGTGCATTGTAAGCAGCATGACATAGTGGTCACAGCCCATGAGTGGGACATTTACCGTCTCACCTCTGATGACCAAGGAGAAGTTGCCGTTGCTGAAAGCTGATTGGCTGAGGCTGACCCTGCCCTGGTTGTAGGAGTTGTAGATGCGCTGGTCTCCAGCTGAGAACATGTCTGCCACCCTCTCCATGGCGTAGTCTGGCCCAGCTCGATACAGGTCCCAGTGGACCACCCTCTGCCTGTCCCTCAGCCTGTCCCTGGTCCACACCATCCTCCCACTCACACACTGCAGTACCACCCTGGAACCAGCAGGGGCGCTCACGTTGTAGCCCGCCACCACCACACTACTGCTGCCGTCTGACTGGGCCAGGACTGAGACAGAGACGGGGAGAGAGACAGAGAGGGAGACAGACAGAGAGAGACAGAGAGAGAGACAGAGAGAGAGAGAGAGAGAGAGAGAGAGAGAGAGAGAGAGAGAGAGAGAGAGAGAGAGACAGAGAGAGAGAGAGAGACAGGAGGGAATATAGATTGAGAGACAGACAGAAAGAAAAGAAGGATTTGGGAGTCATGTACTGAATATTTGCACACCACTTATTGTCAGGCCAGACATGAATGACAATGCATTTCAACACACATACACAACACACAACACACAACACACAGCTGTAGAATTGGGAGAATTCTCACCGGCAGGGATGAAAAAGGCAGCTGGAACTGTAAAAGAAACATGAAACACAATCATTTACCCAGACACGAACATACACACACACAGGGATACAACACTGACGTTTCAGACACATCAATAGATCCAAACAGGTCTCCTCATGTCATAGTGACCCCCCTGACTCCACAGGACTCTTGACTAATGAAACACACCAGCAACATGCTGCTGTTTTACTGCTCCTACAAGCTCCACCATCTGGAACACTGTGGGGCATCATCATCACAATGAGGCCCCTTACAGGCATTCCAGGAGGTCTATTTCCTCTTTGCTGCGTTGATTCTGTAGATCTGAGGAGTGGAGTAACCACTCTCCAGCTCCTTGGATCAGAGATATGACAAACCTCTACCCTGATTAGGACTGTGACTCCACGAGGAGATCAGCTCTAATTGGACAACATCCATGAACCAAAACTAATGTTGCAGAGGATGTTCCAGTTGAATGAGGACATTGATCCTTATCTCTGTCCAAATGGTCCATCTGCCCTGAGGCCAGCCAGCCCAGTCTGGACTGACTCTGCTCCCCCTCATCCCATCCTGACTCTCCTGTAACACCTGCAACAGGCCATCTCTCTGGGTCTGTCTGGCCTGGACGGTCTGGGAGACACGGGGAAGAAAGAAAGAGAGAAAAAACTAGGAGAAAGAGAGAGCGAGAGCGAGGGAGCGAGAAAAAGTGAGAGAGCGAGAGAGACAGAGGAGCTGGAGGATACATGTCTAGGATAAACCTTGTCACCTTTTATGCATATTTCCAACATAGGTACACATTTAGAAAATTACTCCATATATTAACTAATGTGGTTTAACGTTTCTCATTTTAAACATGCAGTTTTGCGACCCACAACAGCCCAATAAAATGCCCACACATGACCTATAGCCAATGTACTCACACAAAACACGTTGTTTGCGGAGCAAAAAGCCAAAACAACAGTTTTTCATCAGTATTAGGAAAAGTTACTCACTTTGAACCCAGAGAAGACAATGGGCAATCAGCTCCGCCAGACTCTTCATATCGAAGCGCGGCGCAGTTTCCCCGGAGAGCGAAAAGTTAAATACGGTCGCTCATCAATTGTCTATTTGTCAGCCAGCGACAACAGTGGAAGACACTATTGTTTGTTGTTTGATGAACCACATTAAATGCAACTAAACCGATTTGCAACGGAAAATGAACAAAAGTTTTCTACCGTCTACTTCTTCTCCCGAAGTCCACCCCCGGTAGGCTACTATAGGCCTACCCCAACTCCAGCCCATTGCTCCCCTAACTCACCCTCTCCCCCTCCTGTTTGTGTTCCGGTGAATTAGACCTATTTACACGTTTTCTCTCTGAAAAATGTAGTTTACTTAATCTGATTGTCATGGTTCCATGCCTTTGTCCAGACAGGACATCTAAAGACACATGATTTTTTTCATAATTTTCATTAAATATTGGGTGTTTTGTAGCCTAACCCTGTCCTAATAAATGAATGTGAAAACCACACTGTGGGGTCTAACATTTCGTTCAAGCACGTCATCAGATGGACACATTTCCTCTCCCACACCCAGAGTAGTTATAGTCAAAATATTCAATTCATTATATAGCCCTATTTATGGCACTTTGTTACTCAAAAACGAGTTGTAGCTCAGGTCAATGAGGCCCACCTGCCATACTGTATATAGTACATAGACAACTGTGTACCCATAGCCTACTGTTTACAATAACTTAGGTCTTTTCTTTCACAAATGTAGATGTAGAAACACACATTATCTTGCTTTCTTATCTCCTTTTTACTTTAACTCTCACTGTAGTTTACTCATGACAATTTTCTCTTATGTATAATAATCATGCAATCCCAATATTTTCCCATTACTGAAACTCAGGGCAATAGTGCCCTCTACAGGGTTTGACCCAAACCTGCGATTACAACATGTGGGCCACATTGTGTATAGACCTAGTTTTATGTGCTGGTCTGTATCCTGTGAAACCAGCATTTGTCTGTTTCCATAGGTTATGACAGTCTTCATATGTATAACTACCCAGTTGTTACTGTTTGCCTGTATTCTCAGGTCAACTGGTTCAGGATTAGGTCAAATGACACAAGTGTTTCCTCTGACACTGCCAGAAAATAAGGCATTTCATGGGGGTTAAGGTACAGACATGTTTGTATATTTGTAAATATTATTTATATGTTTGTATTAGTTTATTAGCCTGATTTACTTTTATGAAAACATATTACTAACCAGGTACATTTACATTTACATTTACATTTAGTCATTTAGCAGACGCTCTTATCCAGAGCGACTTACAGTAAGTACAGGGACATTCCCCCGAGGCAAGTAGGGTGAAGTGCCTTGCCCAAGGACACAACGTCATGTGGCACAGCCGGGAATCGAACTGGCGACCTTCTGATTACTAGCCCGACTCCCTCACCGTTTAGCCACCTGACTCCCGGTATGGGGTTTTAGATCAAGAGTAGGCTAAATAAGGGTAGTGAAAACATGCTATTCTGTTTTATGAAACATTCATAATTAGGTATGATTGACCTATAATGCAAAAAAATAAATAATGAGTGTAAAATGATGATGTGTGTGTGAGTGTTTAAGGTGAGCAGAGCCGTGTCATCTCAGAGTTGTAGTGACCCTGTAGGCTCAGTAGAGGGTGCTAAATCCTTCTGCTTGCATCCTGTGCCCCAGCCACTCTTGTCTTTTCTTGTGGGATCAGAACCACACCACCCGACAACAAATGACAGAAGAAGGAAAAACTCCACATCAAATATCTCATTGGTTGGGTGAATACAGAAGTGAAATTAAAGTCTTGGTACTTTCCCGGCCACATGGAGGAAATACTGAATGGAAAACAATAACAAAAAAACGGTGATTTTCAATAACAGTAAAGGCCGTTCCCATCCCATCCGTCATTTCATATACCGAGCCTTATTTCAATCCAGGTCTCTTTCGAGATTAATAAAAAAAACAACTATGTTCATACTACTGGGTAGTGTATGCAGAGTGGAAACACAACCATAATACAACAAAGAGGCAGACTTTGATGATGTGATGTCTGAAGTGAACAAGGAGTGAGGGTATAGTTCAGTTATACCCATTCCCCTTGCACACATTCACACTCAAACACCTTCAGAACATACACACAAAAACATATATGCCTGCTCTTTCCCTCTGTAATGCAAAATGTATCCAGTACTACACACAATATGGATTAGAGTCTAGCAGCGCCACTACTTTCTCTTTGATGCTAGCCTCATCAGTTCATCTTGCTTGTAATGCCTTCATGGTGTTGGACTGAGGGTTAAACAGTCCCAACAATGTTTCACTTCCACTTCTTTGCATGCAGTAGTATCATGTCTTCAATTATTATTGGGTGGTGGCATTTTACTGAGTTGGCAAGCAGTCCCTCCTGTTGTGAACGTTATTTTCAGTTGACTGTCAGCGATGCTGGGGGATCATTTGACCCCGAGTCGTGTGTAATCTTTTAAAGGTCTTGACATGGCCTCTGTAGGGTTCATGGACGCTATACTTAACACACACTGATACAATGTGTAGAACACATGCATTTGTCATCTTCTTGTAATGACTGTTAATGCTAAATAGTAGATGCTACATAGCTATTGTACTGCTCAGACTCTAAGACCCTGCCATGGAAAACCCTTACACCTCTCAGCTTGCAATGTTAGAATCATGGCTTACCTAGCAACAGAAACAAATCCTTTCATTGGCTGTGTGGTTAGGCTACTGACGTGAAAGTATAGTTGTGGGACTTTCCAGAGCTCATGTAGCAGAGGTGGTTTGAGGTAAACACCCTGCTCTCCCTAGCAGGTCTGACTGGCCCTGAGATGAGGGCAGGAATGAGGAACAGGACAGACCACAGAGCAGCACAGGGAACAGAAACATGCTGCCTAGACTGACTGCCATCATACTGGACCTGCATGGATTAAAATGGAGAATGGCTTAGGAAAGGCTGGAACACATAATGATACTGTATTTTACTTAATGAACTGCACATTGTCACTGGGAGACATTTTAACCTATTAGTTAAGATTAAACATTTGTAAATGTTTGTTTGTATTCTAAAATCATTCAACATTTTAGGAATTTGTCAAGCTACTTCAGTCAAATCACTATATGCTATGATGCATGTAGTATGAGTGATGATCCCTTAATAATAAAGAAAGTTATAGTAATAGTCAGTCCATATGTTTGTTCAAAGTAATGCTGGTGGAGGGGGATTTTTCTAGATATTATTTTTCTAGGAGGTTCAGTGCACTATACTGTACCTGCACCATCATTGTGAGGATTATTGTTACTTATGCATATGACAGTATTCAGCTGGTGGTGGAGGCTAACTGAAGCAGTTGGAAGCAGGCCCATAACTGCACATAGAGACACAAAGTCTGATCATGTAGCTGTCTGACCTGACCATAGGATGAGGTATCTACTATTAAGGATGTGAATCTGAGTCTACCAGTCAGCTGCTTGCTCTGTATGTTGTTCTCATCTCTCTGGGTGATGCTCTTCCTTGAGTCATGTTTGTGCCCACCAGTATTCAGCCCCTGTGTGTGTCATTCCCAGATGTACCAAGTGGTCGTCGCTCTGCTGCCTCCCAGCAGCTGATTCCAGGTCAGCTGCAGCTCCAGCAGCTGATTCCAGGTCAGCTGCAGCTCCAGCTCCAGCAGCTGATTCCAGGTCAGCTGCAGCTCCAGCAGCTGATTCCAGGTCAGCTGCAGCTCCAGCAGCTTCTCTCTCTGTGCTGGTGCTGCTGGGCTCCTCTGGTCATCCTGCTTGTCATGCCTTGGCTTCATGGTGTTGGGGTTTGTTACAGAATGAAACAACATCATTAATGTATCACTTACACTTCTTTGTAGTTTGTCATTAAGTTGTGGTTTTTAACCATGTTGTCACTTACTTCATAAAGGTCTCTGGGGAGGATGTGTAGTTTAATGGTCTATGGTATGAAAATGATCTTTTATTGACAGTATCAATAATGATGTGGTGGTATTTTATGCTTGATACTGTATGTGTAGGATTACCTTTGATGGCCTGATATGACCTCTTTGCATCCATGTTCCAAGTTAGGGTGCTTTCCCGGCCACATGGACGAAAAACTGAATGGAAAAATAATAATAAAAAACGGTGATTTCTTTAACAGTAAAGGCCGTTTCCATCCAGTTATTTCATATTCTGAGCCTTAATTCAATCCAGGTCTCTTTTGAGATAAATGCAAAAAAACTACAGACTACAACTATGTTCACACTACTGGGTAGTTTATGCAGAGCAGAACCATGACCATAATACAACATACGGACAGACTTTGATGTTGTGATCTCTGAGGTAGATAAGTAGAGAGGGTATAGTTAGGTTATACCCATACACAAAACACACAGGCTCACATTCACACTCAAACACCTTCAGAACATACACACAAAAACGTATATTCCTCCTCTTTCCCTCTCTTTCCCTCTGTAATGCAACATGTATCCAGTACAACACAAAATATGGATTAGAGTCTGGCAGCTCCACTACTTTCTCTTTGATGCTAGCCTCATCAGTTCATCTTGTTTGTCATGCCTTCATGGTGTTGGACTGAGAGTAAAACAGTCCCAACAATGTTTCACTTCCACTTCTTTGCATGCAGTAGTATCATGTCTTCAATTATTATTGGGTGGTGGCATTTTACTGAGTTGGCAAGCAGTCGCTCCTGTTGTGAATGTTATTTTCAGTTGACTGTCAGCGATGCTGGGGGATCATTTGACCCCGAGTCGTGTGTAATCTTTTGAAGGTCTTGACATGGCCTCTGTAGGGTTCATGGACGCTATACTTAACACACACTGATACAATGTGTAGAACACATGCATTTGTCATCTTCTTGTAATGACTGTTAATGCTAAATAGTAGATGCTACATAGCTATTGTACTGCTCAGACTCTAAGACCCTGCCATGGTAAACCCTTACACCTCTCAGCTTGCAATGTTAGAATCATAGCTTACCTAGCAACAGAAACAAATCCTTTCATTGGCTGTGTGGTTAGGCTACTGAAGTGAAAGTATAGTTGTGGGACTTTCCAGAGCTCATGTAGCAGAGGTGGTTTGAGGTAAACACCCTGCTCTCCCTAGCAGGTCTGACTGGCCCTGAGATGAGGGCAGGAATGAGGAACAGGACAGACCACAGAGCAGCACAGGGAACAGAAACATGCTGCCTAGACTGACTGCCATCATACTGGACATGCATGGATTGAAATATAGAATGGGTTGAAATACACAATACTGTATTTTACTCAATGAAATGCACATTGTCAATGGGAGACATTTTAATTTAGGAGTTAAGATTTAATGTTTGTAAAGTTTGTATTCTAAAATCATTCAACATTTTTGGAATTTGTCAGACTACTTGTGTGAAATAAAAGACTATTTTCTATGATGCAGGTATGTAGGATGATCCCATAAATGATCCCCTCCCTCCCTCCCTGTGCTTGCTGCTGTTCTGCTCGCCCCGTTTTCTGCGGGCCGTGCCCCGTGGGTTCCCGCCCCCTGCCTTGCCTGCCTCCCCCTGCCCCGGCTTCGGCTCTCGCCCTCGCTGTCCTCTCTGCCCCGTTCACGGCATTCCTCGCCTTCTTGGTGCCCCCCTGCCCCGCACCTGCCTCTGCGTGCACTGTCCCGGCCCCGCCTGCTCCGGGCCATGCCGCCCCTGACCGTGTCCTGTGCTTTTCTCCTTGCAGATGGCTCCGCTCCGGCTGACTCCCCCCCCCCCCCCCCCCCCCCCCCTGGCTGCTGCTCCAGATGGCCCCCCGTCCCCTGCTCCGCTGCGCCTGGCTCCGCCCGCCCCGCGGCCCTACACCTCGAGCCTCCAGGCGCTGCCTTCGGGTTGGACCGTCGCTGGCCTGCAGCGCCTCCTCTGGGCTCGGGATCCGTTTCGGGCCAGGCTGTTCTCCCTCTGCTTCGGGGAGTCCGGGGGCCGGCGTACCTCCCCGCTCCCGCCCGTACTGCCCCTTTACTGCTGCCCCACGGGTTCCTGCACCCTGCTCGCCCGTCTCTCTCCCTGCCCCGGCTTCGGCTCCCGCCCTCGCTGACCTTCCCGCCCTGTTTCCGGGCCACGCGTCCGTGTCCTGTGCTTTTTCCTCTGTAGGTGGCTCCCTCCTGATGCCCCCCCGCCCTGGCTGCTGCCCTTTTCCCGTCGGGTCCCTGCCCGCTCCTGCTTCCGCCTTCACGCTGGCCACGGCGCCTGTCCCCGCCCGCTTTTACCTCCTGGCCCTTCCCTGTGTCTCCCTCCGTCTGGGCTGCTATCCTCATGGGCGGCTTCCTGCCTCTTGCCTAGCCCGTGCCCCCTGTTCTCCTGCCCCGGCTACTACCCTCGCCGACCTTCCTGCCATTGCGGTGTTCGTCGCCTCCTGGGGTGCTCCGACCCCGGCCCTGTTCTTGCCCCTGCTCGCTCCGGTCTGACCCTGCCCCCTCAGGGCTGTACCCCTCTAACCTTGCCCTGTGCCTCCTTCCTGCAGGTAGCTCCGGGCAGCCCACCCGCTCCGGCCGCTGCCGTTCCCGTCGGCACCCTGCCTGCTCCCGCCTCCCGCCCCGCCCTGCCTCTTCCGCTGCCAGGTGCTGGGCTGTGCCTGGCGGATTGCTGTCTCGCCCCCGGCCCCTGTTCCCCTGGTTTGGCTCTTGCCCTTGTTGACCTTCCTGCCCTGTTCGCAGTGTTCGCTCCTCACCGCCCTGCGCCTGGCCTTGCCCCGCCCTGCCGCCTGGCCCTGCCGCCTTGCCCTGTTTGCTCTGGACTGGCCCTGCCTCCTCCGGGCTGCGCCCCTCTGCCCTTGCCCTGTGCCTTCCCTCCTGCAGGTGGCTCCGTTCCGGCCATCCTGCCCACCCCGGCTGCTGCCTTTCCTGTCGGGGCCCTGTCGCCCCTGCCTTCGCGCTGCCAGCGACGCCTCCCGCTATCCGCTACGTGGCCCCCTCTACCCCGTGTCTGCCTCCCTCCGGGCGGCCGTCCCCCAGGGTGGTTAAGTAGTCCTGGCTGTCCTTCTCCTCCCATCCCGGGTTGCTGCCCCCCGCACCGTTGCTGTGCCCCGTGGCCCTGTCCTCCTCGGGTTTCGCTGTCCTCTCCGCCCCCGCTTTCCTTCCCGTCCGGCCCTGGGGTGTCCGGTCCTGGCCCCCACACCTGGCCCCTGGTTCCCGCCTGGCCCCCTTTCACCTCCTCTGGCCCTCCTTCCCCTGCCCCTCCCTGCTGCCCCTCCTGTCCAGCCCCGCGGGCTCCGATCCTGGTGGTCCGTCGCAATTTCGATGGCTGGTCCTAGTCTGCCTGCCGGAGCTTCCATGCATGCTCTTTCTGTGGCGGGATCCTCTCTCGCTCCTCCTGCTCCCTCGACCCTGCGGGCCTTGGGCCCGCGTTCGAGGCCCTCCCGCCCGCCTTTCTGGGTTTTTTCTTGGGGTTCACTGGCAGGACTCAAACTGCTTGCCGTCCGCCTGGCATTGGATGCAAAAGCAGGCCGTACATCTTCGTGTTTCTTGAAGCACTCCGCTGGAACCCCTCCTCAGCGAGTCCACAGGTCCCCTCCATCTCCTAGACGACTTCCTCACTGTCGGCCTCCCTTCTCCACTGGAGCAAAGCCCCAAGGCCCCGGTGTGTGTGTCATTTCCAGATGTACCAAGTGGTCGTCCCTCTGCTGTCTCCCAACAGCTGAATCCAGGTCAGCTGCTGGAATTGGGTTGTGGTTTTTAACCATGTTGTGTCTTACTTTTATAAAGGTCTCTGGGAAGGATGTGTAGTTTAATGGCCTATGGTGTGAAAAAATATATTTTATTGACAGTATCAATAATGATGTGGTTGTGTTTTATGCTTACAGTAATACTGTATGTGTAGGATTACCTTTGATTACCTGACATGACCTATGTGCATCCATGTTCAGGTAGTTTCACCATACACATAAAGAAAATACATAAAACACAAAGCATGTTTAAACGGGCAGTTAGAGTTGATGTTGCTTTAACTGTTTTTCTTCATGGTGACCAGAGGGTGTTAGTAATAGTCTGAAGCTTTGATTTGGCTCAGCAGTGTTTCATAATGCAGGGACTTATCCAGGCTGGTTAGACTGGACAGGTTGGTTAGACTGGACAGGTTGGTTCTCTCAAGTAGGTTTAATGTTGTAGGGGACTTCCAAACACTCTGCTTGACATGGCTACAGTAACACCCAACAGGTCCTTTAAGATAAGGGATTAGGGCTAATCCATTGTGTTTTGTTATGAATTGCTTTGAAATGCTCTATTAATATAATGTATATAAAAAGAATAATGACTTAAACATTAGTTTTAATAATTTATCACCCAAGATAGTGTTGCAATAGTAAAATACATTTGAAATGCAAAACAGCAAAATGCTGTAAAAGTTATTTGCTATAACATTTAAAGGGAACTGCCTCCCACACACTAATGTGCTTCATGTGAGATACACATAAAGTCCACATCAATCTAACAATCAGGTGGTCAGAAAGAAGCTTCTGTCACCCCTTTTCTGCGTATAGTGGTGGACTACAAACATTCTCTACAACAGTATTCTATTCTAGCCTATGATGAGAGTTCATCATCATCTACCGTCCATGTACAGTACAAGCCTGAACAGCCATGTGGGGAGCACTCGACCTAGAAACAGCTGACAACTAAACAGACCAATGACAGACCAGAGACTGTTCAGAATAAAGAAAGTGTCAGACTGTTCTGTAACTGAAGCCTGCTCAGTCCTCCTCTCTGTGAAGTCACAACATGAAGGGATTTGGAACTGTCCTCGTGCTCTCCTGTCTACTGTGTGTAGAAGCACTAAGTAAGTACATCATGTTTATGTTAACTGTCTACTTTAATGAATCTGGTAAACTGTTAAGTAGTTTTTCTAGGGACAGGACGTAGTCTTGGTCCTGCCATGGTTACCTGCTGTTGAAAGACAAAACTGATATGGAGATTAAAACATCATTCAGATTCCCTTCTAGATGCTAAGTTATTGATACTTTTGATTCATAGAGAATTGTGTCCTGAATAATGAAGTATGTAGTGATGTGTACAAGTCTTTACCAGAGCGTTCTCTTCTTGTCCCTTTTCTCCAGTTATGCATGAGGATATCTATATCAGCGGGTGCTCTGATACAGATGCAGAAAATATGTATGGACTAGATGGTGAAGTGATGGCGTACGCAGACTTCACCAAGCAGAAGGCTGTGAATGCACTGCCTCCGTTTGCTGACCCCATCACTTACCCTGGACTTTATGAAAGTGCTCTGGCAAATCGAGAGGTCTGCAGAGGAAACCTAGCCGTATCCATAAAAGCTTATAAAAACCCTCCAACTACATTAGGTAAGAGACAATTTGATAGAAAGAACTTATTTGTGCATTGTAAACCACAGAGACATGGAGGTACTGAATGATGACAGGTGTGTTTCTCTACAGACACCCCCCACAGCATCATCTACACCAGAGACGATGTGGAGCTGGGGGTGGAGAACACTCTCATCTGTCACGTGACTGGGTTCTTCCCTGCCCCTGTGACAGTCTGGTGGACCAGGAACGGTGAGAACGTGACAGAGGGAGTCAGTATCAACATTCCCTACCTCAACAAAGACTCCACCTTTAACCAGGTCTCCAGGCTGACCTTCACCCCTGGGGAGGGAGACATCTACAGCTGCAGTGTGCAGCACAGGTCCCTCACTGAGCCTCTCACACGGATCTGGGGTGAGGCACACTAGATGAGTGAAAATCACTCTAAAAACTAAAATATTGGTCACTCATTCTTATATCTAGAAATGTTTTTATGTAAAGATTAGAGATCTTCAGACTTACAAGCAGCAGTATGTGTATTTTCCCAATTCCATCTAAAATCTAGTATGTCTGTCCATGTGTGTGTTCCTCTCCAGATGTGGAGGTGAGTGTGCCCAGTGTGGGTCCTGCTGTGTTCTGTGGAGTGGGCCTGACAGTGGGACTACTGGGCGTGGCTGCTGGAACATTCTTCCTCATCAAAGGAAATGAGTGCAACTGAGACCACATGACAATATGATAAGAGTGGAGATAATCAGTTATTTCACCTCGAGGTGTGTGTGTGTGGGGGGGGGGGGGGGGCATTACATACGTTTTTGGGTAATCTTAATTACTTGGACATGAATAATACAAAACGTAAATGGTCTCAAGGCAGTAACTGCATTTGTTCTGGATTCTAATGGGCTGCAGTTTGTCATTAATAATTGCTTCTAAATCAATATATTTTCCTATTCTTGTGCTTTACTATAGCAACAGTGCTTATCTTAAGATTGTATCAGTACCTAGTGGACAAACAATATATTCTTCAATAGCAGCTTAATTGTGTTAAATATAACAAATAAAAAATGTAGTTGTACCTCATTGTAATTATTGAGTATCTTAACTTAAATATTAAAGTTAACAAATAATTTATTTAAATATGAATACAATAATAATCTCTACTCTGAATAGACATCTGATGAGTTATTCTTTGATTTCTCTGATCTCTCATTTAATTTACAAAATAGTCCAAACACCAATTTCTAGCAAAAATAATAGTTATTATTGCAAAAATGTTTTCATGACATGTGCAATTGCATGCAGACTTGTGTTTCTTGACAGATGTGAACAATAAATGACAGATTAATACTATTTGTTGTATGTGTTTGTATGCCATCCTTAGCCAAACAGTTTTAGAGCATTTAGCTTGCTTCTGCAGTTACAATGTGTTGCAAGTTTTCAATGTCTGATAAATAATTTGAACTACAACCTGCACTTTGTAAAAACTTCAAAATGATCACAACCTATTTGCGCACCACAATACCAGCACCTGTCACACATGACCTGATGAATCATGTATGATACATAATTAAACAAAATGTCAACTAAGCATAAACAAAGTTACACATTTGTCAACCTCTTGAGACGTGTGTGTGGAGGGGGGGGGGGGGGGGGGGGGGGGGGGAGAGAGATAAGTGTTTGGGTAACAAACATTTTAAGTAAAATACACAACTGAGCTTTCTTATTTGTTTAAAAGTTAATTGGGTGTGCTTTGGCAAGGGCACAACCATTGTTATCTCACATATATATTATTATTATTTATTTATTTTCCCACCCCTAAAATGTTGTCAATATTTGGACTACATAGGCAACCTAGGTGTCAAAGGTTTCGTCTTGGTAGCGATTGAGTTGCTTGTATTGGGATTTACGTTCCGTTGCACGGTTTAGTAGAAATTACGTTTTTGTGGCGAAAAGTGAAGCTAACGGTGGCTAACTTGCTAGCCACAGTCACTAACGTCACTAACGTCACGAAGAATCGCGTGACCATCTCAAAACTCGCGTGACCATCTCTAGCAGAACATTAGTTTAGCAGCTCGTTAACTTCTGGGAGATGGCTAAGCTAACTTCTGTAAGGCAGCTGCAGAAACGCCACAAGCAAACAGGCCTGGGTGATAACTATTTGCTCATTTTACTTTGTGATATGACACACAATTGTGATGTGTAATGTACAATATAAGGTAATATTATTAAGGAAGTAGCGTTACATCTACTTTCGGAAACGGTAGTCTACAATTTCACTGAAGCATTAGCATCATGACATTAGCCTCTGTTGCCCAGGCCACACATACTACTGTACTGCGGTCTATGATGCATCTATTTTCAATTGTTAAAATAAACATTCCTTACAAAAACGTTTTCGTTGTAGGATTTATTATGACATTAGATTACAACTAAACGATTTGTTGGTGAAATTATCATTACCTGTGGTTTCAAACCAGTGTAGCTCACTGCAACGCTGTACTGTAGCCTAGTCTAGAAGACTAGCTAAAAATACATTTCCACAGCTGTTAACAGTTCGTAGGATGTCAAACGGCGGCACATGTAAGACACTACCCTTTACTTCAATCAAAAGTCTTTCAATAGGTGAAGCTATCTGATTAGTGACTACTAAGCTGAACTCCATTGCCACAGCAAAATATGATAGCTCTATAGCTACTACGCTGATATTATTAGATTGGATTATGAGTGGAAAAATACCACCCCCAAAAAATCCCAAATATTTGGCTTTGTTGAGAAAGCGATTTCGAATGGAACTGCCATCTCGGATTTTTGATTTAGGTCGTGAAAGTCTTTGTAATTTGAACGAGTGCGGGTCGCCCGTGACACCGTGAGACCGCCTAGTATTTTAGGCGGCAGCCTTGCTAGAAAGCTCATAGTAGCTAGTATTTTCGTAATTTTATAGTTCAATTTTACACGAAAAAACTGAAAGAGGGAAATTTTATGACGATATGGCGCTTGTAGCTAGCACTTCAGACATGACTGTTCCACAGACGAGATGGACATAAGGAGGGTTTTTTCGACGAAGAGGAAAGTAAGTCTAAGTCAAAGTTGCCCAGTTTTCCCTTCAGTGGCCAAAGCACCCTTATGAGACATTCTCTGACTATAATAGCGTTAGTTAAGTCACAAAGATACTTCTGCAAACATTATGATTATTGCTAGCTAGATAAACAGGCTTTTTACCTTCATCTAGCACTAGGCTATACCATACTTTATTTACCCATTACAAGTGGAACAGTATTTGTTGATTTCTTAATCTGGGTCTGACATATGTTGTGATTTTGGCCGTGTTCAGACTTAGGCGTCTGTTTCAGGCAGAAAGAGATGACAAATATGTTTTTTCCAAGTAGCTACAAAATAAATTGCTGGTGTTTTTTTTATTGCCACAACAACCGTGAGCTAATCTGGAGTTAACCTTAGCTAACATGCTAGTTTGTCTAGTTTGTCTAACATTGTCTTCCAATTTAAATAAGGTTGCCCAACTTGTAATTTTGGCAATTCGCAGAATTTTATTGTTACATGTTAGTCTGTAACATGAAGGCAAAACTGATTCAACCATTAAAACCATATATCCTCTGAAAGCTTATACCCTGTAGGATGTTATCTAATGAGACAAGAGACTCTCCATTAGTATGCTGCCCATGCATAATAAATTCGGTATTGGTAAATGGAGTAGGCTATATGGCTGATACCTTTTTGGGCTAGGCCATTTAGGGAAACTGATTCAACCACCTAAACCATGTATTTTCTGAAAGCTTACATCCTAAGGATGTGATCTGTGGAAAAGACTACAGGTTTGAACACAAATTTGATCATTTCTGAACTGTCCAGTCATGCTTTAGGGAGATGCTTTTTTTATGTAGCCTACATAATTATTAGGCTACTAAACCTATAGCCTACCAATTCTGAATTTTATATGCTGATAACATGATTTACGTCTCAGAAATCTTCATATGAAAAATCTACATTAAGCTTATTATTATCAATATGAAAGAATGCTCAATGCATCTCCATGTCTCCTGATATAGGTGGTAGAGATTGAGAGTGAGTCAGAGGCAGGGGCAGCATGCAGGGGCAGTGGAGACAGCTCTGTTGCTGAGGTGAGTGCTGAAAGGTGACAGGTAGTTAAAGATGTCCCATTGCTTATTGGGAAGTTTAGTTTTCAAAATATTTTAATGTCCCAGCCCCTCAGTATATGTATTACAACTATGGTAAATTGTTGTGGTAAATGCACCAGAATGCAGGAAATTGCATCTACATCTTTAAAAAAATTCTAGGTGAACAACCCCCAGACCCCCCGCATAATGTGTCACCCCCACTCTCAAAATGCTGCTGACGCCCATGGCTACAGTACTGTCTTCAATGCCACACATTGCCACAGCTATGGCTTTATTATGTCTATGGCTGTTCTTTAATGCTGCAGAATGCTCCATTTACTTGAATGGAGCATCCCAACGTTCTGCGGTGAACAATTTTCTCATATTTGACCGTTGCTATGCACATTTGACCGCTGTCAAGGGAAGTGGCCTTTTTGCTTCGGATGGCGAACAATTTCTCTGCTGATCAACAATACGAATGGTAACAAATACATTGTAAACAGACAAACTGTGTTAAGTTATTTTTATTGGCAAGTAGTCGTGTAATAAGCGGGATAATGCATAGAACGCCGGTCATTATTGGGAAAATAAGACCCTTCAGGGCGAAACAAAACCCCTCCGCTTCTCGTCGAGGTGATGTTCGCCCTGGCGGGGCTCATTTTCCTGATAATGACCGGCGTTCTATACATTATCCCTTACAAAAGAGACGTTCTCATTTCCGGCGCTTTCAAACAATCAGTGAAGTGTGGATAGCAACAGCAGCTAGCTTGCCTCTAGCAAACTGCTTTTGAATTAGCCATGTACCCCTAAATTAATATCGAACTTATTTACGTTTTGGGGGGCTTATTTTCAGTTAGCAGACGGTACTATTTGAATCGCAATTCCATCTGAAATACTGCCAGTGACAACGTTGTTACAGTAGCTTGTTTCAAGGGGGGTTCTTTGTTTCAAAGGGTGTTCTTAAAGAATTATGCAATATAAGTAGGCTAAATGCTTGAAAATATCACTAGAAGGGAAAATGGACCCACCTGCAACCGACGCAAGTAAGCACACCCTACAATTTCCCCAGAAATTGTACCCTCTCTAGTTAACTATATAGAATGACATTACTATTCATGAGGTCTTTAGAAAGATCATTAGAAACCCCAGGATGTCTACTCCTTTGGGCAAAAATAAACAAAGGCAACGGCTATTATGGTGGCAAAGTTTCTAACTCAAAACCAGCGTCTTCTACACAGGACAAATATGAGTTGCTGAGTCTCAGGGGCAAACAGGAAGATAGGATACACTAATGTTGAAAATATTATGTTTTATGTCTGCCTAGTAACATATGACAGACAGCAGATGATTGGTTTCTTCAGTTTCATACTCAGTATGAGGATAAAGTTGTGCTCTCTTTCCTCTATTATCAGTGTTGCCACTTTCACAGTGAAGCAATATGTCCTGGTCAACTATATTTTTCATTTGCATGGCTCTGGTGCTCTCTACACAAACAGCAGGTAAGCTACATTATGAACTGCACAGGATTATACAGTTAGTAAATATACTACAAGAATATTGTCTGTGGTATTGCAAGGTATTTATTTTCTCAATCCATTTATTTAATTGACATGAATCACAAGATTGTATTAGACGAAAACATGAATACATTGATTGTTGATCTGTGGTATCATTATTTAATTTTCAGATGGATATAAGTATTATCGGTCAGCACGCTGTGTGTACTCAGATGACCTGCATGATATGGAGTTTATAGACTCTTATGTTTTCAACAAAGTTGAGTACATCAGATTCAACAGCACAGTTGGTCTCTACGTTGGATTAACGGAACATGGTATCTACAATGCAGACCTATGGAATAAAGGACCAATAGTGGCTCAGGAGAAAACCCAGCTGGAGGGTTACTGCAAGCATAACGCTGCTAATGAATACAGCAACATACTGGATAAACATGGTGAGCTGCTCCTGCTCAGCACCACAACACCACATCACCACCTCACCTGATCACATCACCACCTCACCTGATCACATCACCACCTCACCTGATCACATCACTACCTCACCTGATCACATCACCACCTCACCTGATCACATCACTACCTCACCTGATCACATCACCACCTCACCTGATCACATCACCACCTCACCTGATCATATCACTACCTCACCTGATCACATCACCACCTCACCTGATCACATCACCACCTCACCTGATCACATCACCACCTCACCTGATCACATCACCACCTCACCTGATCACATCACCACCTCACCTGATCACATCACCACCTCACCTGATCACATCACCACCTCACCTGATCACATCACCACCTCACCTGATCACATCACCACCTCACCTGATCACATCACCACCTCACCTGATCACATCAGTACTCTGTTATCTGTTCAACACTAAACCATGTAATTATGCACATAGAGCTCATGATTAAGAAAATACCAAATTAGTCAATGAGTATGTACATACGGACTATTGATAACTGTGGACGAAAAAAATGGTCCAATGTTTTATTAGTTGCTTCCAGGAGAGATTGAAACAAACTAAATAATCAATAGAATACACACACACAAGTAAGCAATAATCACAGCTTACTGTATCTAGCCAAGTTTACATTTTACATTCTTATTTGACATTGTTTGCTGAAGAACCTTCTCAATGTAAAGAGAGAGAGAGTATTACAGTAAATGAGTGACTACTGTAATCTGTGTTGTTTTGACTTCATTTACAGTGAAGCCCTCTGTGCCTCGACTTAGCTCAGGGACACCCTCTAGTGGCAGACACCCTGCCATGCTCATGTGCAGTGCCTATGACTACTACCCCAAACAAATCAGAGTGACTTGGATTAGGGACGGACAGGAAGTGACCTCAGACGTGACCTCCACAGAGGAGCTAGTTGATGGAGACTGGTACTACCAGATCCACTCCCAGCTGGAGTACATGCCCAAGTCTGGAGAGAAGATCTCCTGCATGGTGGAGCATGCCAGCCTGGACAAGCCCATTGTGGAGCACTGGGGTGAGCTGAGTATACTACTGGTGTTAACCCGTATCATGGTGTCACTTTATTACTTGCTAGACAGAGTAATATTATATTACTGATCTTAGAAGAATCATAGATCCTGTAGATGACCATCAAGTCTTAATACAGTACAGCTATCGATGCACGCTAACAGATGTAATATCTTCCGACAGACCCGTCCCTGCCTGAGTCTGAGAAGAGTAAGATTGCTATCGGAGCGTCTGGGCTGGTCCTGGGTCTGGTCCTATCCCTGGCTGGACTCATCTACTACCAGAGGAAGAAATCCAACGGTGAGTCATCAGCCATGTGATGAAGACATACACGTTCCAAATGCAAATACAGCAGGCTTAAAAGAAATGTGATGCAAGTGCATTATGTTTTAACTAGGTAATAAGGGTTAACATTGAGTTTATAAGTAGGCTTGTCAAAATATCAGATACTTATTTTGTCTTTCTCCAACTCTTTCTACTCTCTCTCAGGGCGGACACTTGTGCCAAGTGGCTAGGGTAAGAGGGCAGTTGATAGGTCATCGAATGGCACCAGAAATGATTTCTGTCAATGATTTTATCTAATGATTGTGAATTGTAACTTTTTGCAGCTCTGTATTCATATCAACTACTAAACATGGACCTTAAAGTATGACTTCCTTCTAAATATAATCATATTTTTTCTTAACCAAAAATGGCAATAGTGTAATATATTTACGGCATAATCTATTCTGTCTCAGCCAGACCAGTTCTATGAGTTAAATACAAAATATGCACTGATAATATTCTTTAGATTCACACTCAAAAAATGTGAGTATAATAAATCAGTTGTACTGATATATATGTCAATTAAAGTAATAGGTACAGAAAATGGGTTGGGGTCCATTTAAATTGAAGTGTTGTGTGCCAACTGAAAAGCATAAACAGGTCAACTGACACGAGTAAATTATGAGTCTGACACCCAACATCTACTGAGACACTGTGATGCTGTCTGTTAGATACCATTTACTGAAACACTGTGTGATGCTGTCTGTTAGAGACCAAACGAGGGTTTGTTTAGTTTCCAGGTCAAAATGTACTTTTTGAGAAGAGTATTAGTCCCTGATGTATTACACTATACTTATTCCCTGCTTACAGAAGATACATAATATGATATAGTTATGTTGTGCAGAGCTTGCGTAGATTTAGATAAGAGTACCCTGTGCTTGGAAGCTTGAGTGTGTTATTCAAGTCTCAGTTATATTCAGTGTATTGGTCAGGTCAGGATAACTCTGTTTCACTAATTATTAACATTAATTTAAAAGGTGTTTTAATGATAATGATGGCTTTGTGGGAGAATAACCTACGTTCTAGAAATAGTTGTAGTATATTATCACAAATCTAATCAATTAGTTTTTCTTTCTTTGTGAAATACAGTTTTGTGCATTGAGCTTGGTAAGAAATGTGGTGGTTTCAGATTCTGTGTTGTAGGCTTAATCATTTCCACTGTCTGATTGCATCTTTTGAATAAATCTATAAAACATTTTTGATCATATGTGTTTGTACCTGAATCACATTGAGGTAAATAGCACAGTAAAACATGACAGGAAATGCATCACCTGTGTTCATGAAATGACTATATGACACCAAGATCAGAAGCATGTGCAGTGACAGCTCCTCTGGCTGCTGAAGCAGACAGGTAACATGGCTGTTAATGACCAGAGAGCACAAAGCATCATGCAGCCTTCCTGCATGGGAGGGGGTGAGGCCATAGTCTTCATACACGTGCATTAATACACACACTAAGGGACACTCACTTACACATACTGCATATACCATTTACAGTACTGGATATTGATTGTCAAATTCCTCAGTCATTGTACATGAAGACAATACATTTGTGAAATAACGTCACAGACAGTATTATTTGACACAATAAATCATTTACTTTATCATGTTGTTGGAAGAATACATGTGATGTAGTTGTTCCAATCTTCAGATGAGTCAACTCAGATGCCCACATAATTTTTTTGCCATGCAAGATATTATTGTATACCCAGAGCCCAGTTGTTATACATACTAGTATGTTTCTTGAAGGTTATATTATTTAGAATTTTCAGTTTCCCAATTTCATAAGGTAAGCCAAATGTTTTTGCCGTACAGTATTATTTCTGGTTCAGCAGTATGTAATACATCAAATGCCTAACGTGCCTCGTAGATATCTCCCAGCTCCCTCCCAGCAGGGCTGTTCCAGGTGAGCTGCAGCTACAACACTTACACCTCCGTCTCTTTGCTGCTGGACTCCTGTGGTCATCCTGTCTGTCATGCCATGCCTTCATGGTGTTCGGGTTAAGGAGTACAGCTAAATTGATCTATCCAATTCTGTAATTATTCAAAGGTTTCTGTGATCATGTTACTAATATAATATGTATTATTATTAAAGACTGTTCATACTATCTATATACTCTATGTATTTATGGTTTTGTAGTCAAGTAATTTAAACTGATTATACATTTTTTGTTTAGACATATTTTTGGGACCCCAGCAGAATCTGGTCATGGCTATGCTTAACCTCGCCACTAGAGGGCAACGCGGTTCTGTAACAGAACTGCCTCGGAAAGTATTTTGTGGACTGAAAAAAATTGCTTTGGCTGATAATTAATGTAAGTGTAACTAGTTACCATTATTCATGTACGCATTGCAAGCTTATTTCCTCCCTTTCTTCCTAACTTTCTTATTTTCTTCCAACACCCTCCCACTGGGTGTTGATCTGTGATTAATCTGAGGAATGTTGTATGTTGTATATCTGAAATACAGTTTTAGGTAATTACAATTACAACAGAGAAATCAAGCAAGTAATGAGGCAATGTCTAATTGTGTTCCCCATTCATTTTCTTTCTTTATGAGTTTTTTTTTTTTTTTTCATTTAATTAATTTAGTTTGGTTTTTGGGTTTAAAATGTCTAACCAAATTAATTATTAACTAACATCTTAAATAACTCTCGATATGACACAGAGATTGTTAAACTACAAGGCAAGGCAGACTTTTCGAGGCATAGATTTGGCTTGTGGAAATAATCCGGAACCCATATTTTCTAAACCTTACACATCCACCCGTGTCCTTTATTGTCACACAACTACACACTTCCTTCCTCGCGAAACAAGCGAACTCATTGATCTAAAGCC
The DNA here is from genome assembly GCF_021917145.1 of Hypomesus transpacificus. Lineage (NCBI taxonomy): Eukaryota > Metazoa > Chordata > Actinopteri > Osmeriformes > Osmeridae > Hypomesus > Hypomesus transpacificus. The sequence continues at coordinate 1,745,423 of NC_061068.1, read as the reverse complement.
GGAGGTAATTGTCAGTGATTAGTGGCATGTGTAATATTTAGATGATATTTTCTTTGTGGTTTCAGTAACAAACATTTTGTGTACGCACTTCAGAAATGTTCAATGTTGTATGGCATGAGTTATATAAATTGTTTTTTTCCAGGCAGCAATTCCAGGCTAACTAGCTTCTGCTGCTAGTCTGTGTCACGTCTAAATCCGTCTCTAGTTCGCGAACTAGCTTCGATTTCTTACTCGTAACTTTTTTTTGGCCCAGTATATTGTTTGTATTGCACTAGCTGTATTATCAGTGTATCTGCCTCTTATTTTAGATCTGGTGTACAGAAGATGTTTTTGACAAGATCGGAATATGACAGGTAAACCCTAACACTGCTTCGTCATTAGCTAGCCAGACAGCTAAAACTAAGCCAGAGCCTGTTTAAGGGTTCTTTATTATACATTCTCTGACTAAGCTATACTAGCTCCAGATTCTACTTACACTAGATGTCAGCTAGCATTAGCTATATTAGCCCAAAACGAATGTAAACGTGTTTACTGTAGGGCTTCCAATTTTTCAAACTAAATGCATGTCATAAATCCACTTTTAGTCGGTTGTTCAGCACGCTAGCACGTTTTCACTTTCAGTTTGGAAGTTATAGCGTTGCAAGTCTAACTAGGCGTACTTCTCCAGGCTACACTCAGACCCTCTTTAAATGATTCCCATTTTAGTCAGATCACTGAAGTCTAATCTCTTTTAGGGGAGTGAACACCTTTTCTCCTGAGGGAAGACTGTTCCAAGTGGAATATGCCATTGAAGCAATAAAGGTGGGTAAAGGATGATATTCTATTGTCATCATAACTACCAAGACCTAATATAGTGGTCACACCATATCTTGAAACATTAATGACAATGACTAATTAGCTGGGCTTTGCTTACAAATCAGAACGTAGCATGCAATCAAGTCTTCTGGGGTTCTTTACCCAGTGAATTATGTTGAGCAGCTGTGTAAAATGGAAAGCCTCATTAATTGCACCTCATGGTTGTGTTGGACCAAAAAAAACACGATCGTGTGACGAATGCCTCACGTGTTTTCTTTCCCAGCTTGGGTCCACAGCCATTGGCATCCAGACATCTGAGGGGGTGTGTCTGGCTGTGGAGAAGAGGATCACCTCTCCTCTCATGGAGCCCAGCAGCATTGAGAAGATTGTCGAGATTGACACTCACATTGGTAACTAGACACTAAAGGGGGAATACTGCAAGTGTACATTTAATAATTACATGTGCAATAAACAATTTTACCTGATTTTTTTTTTCTTTAACTTGTTCACATTTATTTCTGCCCCCCTCCAAGGCTGTGCTATGAGTGGCTTGATTGCTGATGCCAAGACCCTCATCGACAAAGCCAGGGTGGAAACACAGGTCTGATAGTACTTATTCTAAAGTGTGGAGCTTAAAAAGGCACTGCTCTAAAAAAGTACCCTATTGTTCTATAATTTGTGTTCTGTTTGTCCATCTCCAGAACCACTGGTTTACCTACAATGAAACAATGACTGTGGAGAGTGTAACCCAAGCCGTGTCTAACCTGGCCCTGCAGTTTGGAGAGGAGGATGCAGACCCTGGAGCCATGGTCAGTACACAGACTCCACTCTAACACCGCCTCCTCCTCTAAACTCAGCGTTATCTGTAAGAGCCTAGTGATGTCTGTACAGAGTCCTGTTTGTGTCTCCACAGAGCCGGCCCTTCGGAGTGGCTCTCCTCTTTGGGGGTCTGGATGAAAAGGGACCCCAGCTGTATGTTTACCAATGAGTTTTTACTAGCCGTTTTGTCTTTTGTGTTGGTAAAAGCCCATCCTGTCTCCTAAAACCCAGCTATATATTTAAATATCTCCCTGCCTTGCCCGTAGGTACCACATGGACCCCTCTGGCACCTTTGTGCAGTGTGATGCCCGGGCCATCGGCTCCGCCTCTGAGGGAGCGCAGAGCTCTCTACAGGAGGTCTACCACAAGGTAGCACCAGACTGCTCTGCCTGCCATCGCTCCCTCCTCTTCCACCTCCAGTCCTCCTCTTTTCTTTTCACTCGCATCTCAGTCACAGCCATTCACTTTCTGTAGCTTTTGTCTCACCTCCTATGAGTTTGAATCCCACTACGTTGGACATGCTGGTCTAACTCTTCAACTGTCTTCTCTCCTTGGGTGGACTTTAGTCCATGACGTTAAAAGATGCCATCAAGTCATCCCTCACCATCCTGAAGCAGGTGATGGAAGAGAAGCTCAATGCTACCAACATCGAGGTCAGTCTCTCAGGTCCACACTGATAATGAGTTAAATGAGTAGTTAATACTAAGCTGGAACAGCCACTTGTGCAGTCCATGGCAGGATTTAGGTTTACAGACCCCTTGACCTGTCGCATATCCAGTTCTGGGCCTCAGCTTGGTCTAATTGTTCACTTGGGGGAATATGATGTTTAAAGACTAACTTGGTTGTCCCTCGTTCCCCTTAGCTGGCCACCATAGAGCCAGGGAAGACCTTCCACATGTACTCCAAGGAGGAGCTGGAGGATGTGATCAAGGACATCTAGAGCACAGTGGGCCTCTGGGTGTAGTCTGGCCTCTAGAGAGGGATCTGACCAGGGCAGAGGACAACCACACTGCTACAACTACATTTCCCATCAGCGCCATGTCTCCCCACTGCTTTCAGAGCTTCCTGGTTCAGACAGGAGGCTTCTGATTGTGATGTCTTGTTATTGTTCTTCTGTCTCTCATACTGCAGGTTTCTACAGTTCTGTACAGGTGTCAGTCAGATCAGTGCTTGGAGCTGAGTGACATTAAAGGGGGGAGGGTAATTTTTTGTTACGGATCGATGCCACAATTAAACAATTGTATTCTGAAATAAGATGGCTTGTCTGTTTTCTTTCCCCACTGCCCCTCCCACATACTCCCAACCAGACATTCTGTACTTGTTGCTTTGTTTATCAAATTACGTCAAATTATATTACAATTATAGACTTAACAAATTGAACCTTAATGTGTATGTCAGTAGATGTTCCTTTGTGGACTGCAGTAGACAATTTTGGACGAAGACAACTTAGCTCTATTGGTTTGCCACTAGAGGGCGGGACAGTACTGTAGAGTGGGCTACAACTTGTTGCAATACATAACCTTGTTTGTGAGAGACCAATCGAAATGCGTATCATCTAAGTCTTAGCCAATCATCTCTCAAGGTGGACATGCCGTTTTAAAATTATCTCCAGTACCCACTTCTATTTTGCATGTGACGATGATTAGCGGCATGTGTACAATACAAAACATCAAGTGGCTAACTAGCTACATCATAGATTCAAAGTTTAATATTGTATTTAACTTCAAACTTTTAAAAATGATCCTGCTACATTGTATTATTTATGTATTCTTGTTTCCTTGTGCACTTAGTAAGAATGTACACGGACCCAACTTTGGCTACGGAATGTTTGAGAAGACTCAGAGACCGAGAGATGATCACAGTATTCGTGTGGGAGCACATTTTGATCATTTTGTGGTCAAGAAACGAAGCGTCGAACTCGACATAAAGACTTGCAAACCACTCCCGGGATTTGAGGCCACGCTAAAGAATAACACACATTCCGTAAGTTTCTAAACTATGCAGTCCAGGAACTATCCTGGATATTGCCTCCTCACCCTACGGTCATACGAACCGTAGGCTGTTTCGTCATGTGTTCCACCAAGAAAGAACATGTTTTGAATGTCTGCTCAGCATGTGGCAGTATCTACACCTTCCGTAGGGCCTTTCTATCGGCGTTTTCAGTCATGCAAGTGCTGTCAAAACGTTTGTTTATTAATATGTTGTAAGATAAACGTGTTGAACTTATCTGACTAACTTACTTGACTAACTAGCGAACTACATCTACCGTTGGCCTGAGATGTGTCTTGGTGTTGGAAGAACGTTTTGATTTGTATATGGACAGAGCCATCGAAGAGTCAGGTGATTCAGGTCAAATTCAGCTCAGTCAGCTGTTATCAGATGATGCTAATGTTGTTAAACACTACAAGACGTGGCTGTACACGTTTTATAGGTGCGGCACAGTCAAAACCAGAGGCATTGTTGAATGCATTGTTATGAATGGGTTGAGAGGAACCTTTCACACCAACTGGCTCAGTCATCCTATCTCCTCTCTGTGTAGTTGTCGACAAAGGAAACAAGGCGCTTTATTTCGGCCGTTATATCACCTTCTCCAGTTCTCCCTAGACTGTGCTCCCTTGTAAACATTCCCTGCATGTTTCGTCTGGACAAGTACTACTCCGAGTGTCGAGGGACTGCACACGAGCACACACGGCAGCAGTGGATCACTAGATGTCATAAGGGCTCTCCTCTGACATCAGACATTCTAGATGTTTACCTCTGAAGTCTCAGACTGGAGTAACAAACAGATGAAAACATTACAAGCAGACACGGCAATAGTAAATCCCAACTGTACTGTTGACATGTTCGCTGTTTTATTTTGTGTTGGTCAATTTGCTTCTTGTGTTTTAATGTGCAACAACTTGAGTCAGTCTGGCTTGGCCTTCTTCCCTCCTCTCTTCCTTCTCTCCTCCCTCCTTCCCTCCCTCTGGCCAGAATGTACAGAGAAAACACGTTCTGTTCTCTGTGTGAAGCTTAGCTGGGAAGCAGCCAGCAGCAGCAGAGAACCAAGACAAGCAGCAGAATGATGTTCCACATGGTGTTTCTGTGAACAGGGAAAATAGGAGACAGAGACAGAAATGTGAAGAGATCACAAGTTTTATTGTGTCAAGTCATCCAGCCCACCCAAATGATCCTGTCATATTCAAACCACAAACCTTGGTGCCTCTGTCTCAATAATGAAGCACTAGACCCTGTCCTGTATTGCTGCCCTAGTCCCCGAGCCCTAGCCCCACGCCAGCCCTAGCCCCACCCCAGCCCTAGCCCCACCCCAGCCCTAGCCCCAGCCCTAGCCAGCCCCACACCAGTCCTAGCCCCACACCAGTCCTAGCCCCACGCCAGTCCTAGCCCCACGCCAGTCCTAGCCCCACGCCAGTCCTAGCCCCACACCAGTCCTAGCCCCACGCCAGTCCTAGCCCCACGCCAGTCCTAGCCCCACACCAGTCCTAGCCCCACGCCAGTCCTAGCCCCACGCCAGTCCTAGCCCCACACCAGTCCTAGCCCCACGCCAGTCCTAGCCCCACGCCAGTCCTAGCCCCATGCCAGCCCCATGCCAGCCCCTGACATCTATCCTAAGCCTTCTACCCAGCTTCACCTCTACCGTCCGAGCCTGTATGTTTGGCCTCCTTCTCTGAAGTTGTATTAGTGTAAATATTGACGTAGCAGTCAGTTTAATACCCAGAGACTTGTGGAAGAAGGCTGTACTGTGGTAGCCTGTAACCTCTGAACCACACTGCTCTACTGTGCGTGTGTGTGTGTGTGTGTGTGTGTGTGCAGGAAAAGAGGGGAGGCTGCTTGTCTTGAGTGTGATCCTGGTACGTCACTTTTGGTGTTGATGTTGTTTAGAAATCTGGCATTATCAGTGATGTGGTGGGTGAAGAGAGGAAGCCATCTCAGATAGCTGTGATGCATCCCTGATCCTCGTTAACCAGCTGATGTAACCATGTAATCTGGTCGGTGACGTCACATCCTGTCTGGCAGACACTAGCTTACCTCTGTAAATGGCTGCCTGTTCCTCTTTTCCACTTCCTTCTTTCTTTACCTTTCTGCTTAACGGTAGGAGAACGCAGACCTCACTGAGACAGCCCCTCCTCTCTCCTATCCCTCCCTCCTTCTCCCCCTCTGTCTTATTCTGGGCTGACTTGTCCCTCGGTGAACTACTGTTGTGTTTGGGTTCCAAACCCAGGGCAGGATATCAGCTGTACAGCAAGCAGGCCTTCCGTCAGGGGCTTAGACCAACATGGGAAAAACGCTCTAGATTGAACGCAGGTGTGCAAGCAGTCTCCTTACTCTCCAACACTTCATCATCATAGTCATCTTTCAGCACAAATGGTAGACCATAAAGTCAAGTACAGCTTGAGGGACAGGGGGATGTGATGGGGGGATGGACAGAGAGGGGAAGGATGAGCAGTAGAGGGTAAGAGTGATGAAGGATCCTTGTGAAGGGGGGATGGAAACTTGTGTTCACTCTTGGAAGATGCAGGCTACTTTCCCCCGGTCTATTTACCAGTACTTTCCACCAAGCGTCCTGCCTCCTGTAGCTTTTATGGACCTGCGCGCACACACACCCTCTCTTGGGCCTATCCTACCTAGTAAACAACAACGTATCCTCTCTTCTCTGTCTCTCTTTCTCTCTCTCTCTCTCTCTAGCTCTCCCTCTCTGTCTCTCTATCCCTTTGGGGCAAATCTCACTCCACACACATTTTGTCTGCATCTGTGGACTAGACTAAGGGGCCCCTCTTGAAGACCTTTGGTCTCAGTATTGTGTGCGTATGCACGTGTGTGCGTGCCCCCCCCCCCCCCCCCCCCCCCCCCCCCCCCCCCCCTCCCTCAGGACACCAGTTCCTCTCTTGTTCTTGGGCCTCTCCACTTGTCAGCCAGGCAGGAATGTAGGTCACACACAGACACAGCCCTGGAGACTGTTGATCCAGTCCTTCCTCCCTCTTGGCCTGGGAGTGTGTTTTGTGTGTGTTGTCCAAAGCAGACCACACACATGGGTTGATCACATGACAGAGAGGTGTAGTATTGTTCTGTGCGTACGCACATGTTAACCATGTGGAACCTGGGATTCCACTTTAGCAGAAACATTTGATAGAATACAATTTGATTTAATTCTATCCTGAAGGAAATGTAAGTGTTCAGGTAACTCCCCTTGCACGGTCATGATGTTGCAGGTCTGCTAAAAGGGCTTTGTTTACTTTCTGAAGCTACTGTGTATGTTATAGAAAGAGAAATATCAGATGCAAGTAGTCTGCTGGCTTCAAACTGTCATAGTGCAAATAATGTGCATACAAGTTGTGTAAACCAGTGCAAATTGTTGAGATAGAAAAGCAAGTATACCATAATGAGCCGGTAAGGAGGGAACTGTCATTAGACCAGTGGCCTGCTCCGGTCCGGTCTGGTCTGGGTGGCTAGCGTCCATGTTGCTCACGCTGCCTCCACAGCACACTAGTAGAACACTGCAGCAAGATGAAGGTTTTGAGCCCCTGGAGGAAGAACAGCCTGCCCTGTCCCTTCCTGTAGGGGGCGCTGGTGTTCAGGGTCGGTTAGTTGTTGAGAAGTGGACTCGGGTGCTTGTACGTCTAGAAACAGTTACTACAACCCTCACACATCTCTGTCACAACTGTGAGTGGCTCATTTTAGCCCAAGTAGTGACATCATGACCACATGAGCATTCTTGCTAACCCCTCATGTTTATCTGTCTCCATGCAGTTCACCTTCAATGTACGGAGCATGGGCTCAGTGTCTCTGGCCTGGGTTGGAGATGGCACTGGGGTGAGTCACAGAGATGGTGTGTGTGTGTGTGTGTGTGTGTGATGGACTGAGTGGGAGATGGCAGTAGCACTTGTCACCCAGGTGCACACCCACATGTCTGATGCAGCCCAACACCCCCGTCTCCTCTCAGGTGCTGCTGGCCTTGACCACGTTCCAGGTGCCCATGTTCATGCTGCGCTTCGGCCAGTCCACCCTCTACAGGAGGTAGGAGCCCAACACTCTGCCTGCTCGCTAGGCCCTCATCTCCTCCCAGGGTTCTCACTGTTTAAACATGATCCTCACCCTGCTTGTGCCCCTGTCTGCCAGCGAGGACTATGGGAAAACCTTCAAGGATGTCACTCACCTGATCAACCACACGTTCGTCCAGACAGAGTTTGGCATCGCCATCAGCCCAGACCACTCTGGCAAGGTCAGCACCACAGAGACTTCTTCTTATCAGCCAGAGTCAAATGGCAAACAAGCTGAAATCTTCATATATTAACACCAAAATTAGTATTAGCCTATTCAATCAGTGAAGTATGTATCAGATATGTTTTGGATAGATTGAGCATCATGTTTGTGAGTCTTATCTTGCAGGGTTTTGTGAACCATGGGCAAACTGTATAGCCCTACCTCCTCTGCATCACTGTGATCTGTAGTGATGTCCTGTGATGAGCACTACCACCTCTGCATCACTGTGATCAGTAGTGATGTCCTGTGATGAGCACTACCACCTCTGCAACACTGTGATCAGTAGTGATGTCCTGTGATGAGCACTACCACCTCTGCATCACTGTGATCAGTAGTGATGTCCTGTGATGAGCACTACCACCTCTGCATCACTGTGATCAGTAGTGATGTCCTGTGATGAGCACTACCACCTCTGCATCACTGTGATCAGTAGTGATGTCCTGTGATGAGCACTACCACCTCTGCAACACTGTGATCAGTAGTGATGTCCTGTGATGAGCACTACCACCTCTGCATCACTGTGATCAGTAGTGATGTCCTGTGATGAGCACTACCACCCCTGCATCACTGTGATCAGTAGTGATGTCCTGTGATGAGCACTACCACCTCTGCAACACTGTGATCAGTAGGGATGTCCTGTGATGTCCTCTCCCTCAGGTGATTCTGACAGGTGACCTGTCGGAGAAGGGCGGCTCGCGGCTGTTCCGCTCGCAGGACTTTGGCCGGAGCTTTGTCCCGTCCGACCTCCCCTTTGAGCCCCTCATCCAGATGCTGTACAACCCTGGAGACTGCAGCGTGCTGCTGACCCTCAGCATCAAGGTAGGCTCCTCAGCATGACCCCTGAACCCTAGCCTGCTGTCTTCCCTCTTCTCACCGTGTCCTCTGCTCTCTCTAGATGGACGCGTGGCTGTCTGAGGACTTTGGTGCCACCTGGAGGAAGATGCATGACAGCGTGTGTCTCGTCAGATGGTGCGGAAAAGACTGTGTGTGTGTGTGTGTGTGTGTGTGTCCACGCTTGCTCTGTTTGAATTTCTCAGCTTGTTATTGCAGCTGTGTTTCTCAGCCAGTTTTGACCACATGTTCGACGTCTCCGTTGAGCTGCAGGGTTCAGATGAGGACTAAGTGTCAGGCTGTGGTTGTGACTGCTCGCACATCACACTGCATTGTGGGATATGTGGCTTTGATTGAGGCTCAAACTCTTAAGAGCAAATCCCTCTGGGCTCCTCTGGGAATGGTGAGTCAGCAGAATATTCATCAAAATGATGGAAATGTGTTGAAAACCTCAGTGTGTTTGGCAGACTGCTGGAGGAGGAGGGTCTGGAGGGTCTGGAGGCCTGGACGGCTGGGCTGGAGGAGGACATGGCAGCCTCTGTTGAGAGCGATGTTAGGAAGGAACCTCTCCGGAGATGTTCCAGACAGAAAAGTGGTCTAGATTTGAGCTAGGTCATCATCCCAACCCGTCTGTTCAGTTGGAAACCTCAATCTCTCTTTTTCTCTTCGGACAGGGGCCCTAAGAACACCCTCTACTTCACCACAAACCCCAACGGATCCTGCAGTGAGTGATTACAGCTACTGCTGCCTCTACTGCTGCCTCTACTGCAGCCTCTACTGCTGTCTCCGACACAGAATTGTGGAATCCTCCACAATCGAGCATATTTTGTCTTTCTCTCCATTTCTCCCCTCTGTCTGTTCCTTTTTGCCCCCCTCCCTCAATGTAGGCGATAGGGGAATGTTGGAGTTAAAGAGGACTGTGGACTACGGTAGAAGTTTCCGGACCATCGCCACCAAAGTCTACTCTTTTGTATTAGGAGGACGATTCATCTTTGCGTCCATCATGACTGGAACGGTGTGTGTGTTATTGTGTGTGTGTGTTAGCCATGGCCTAACACATCTCCATCCCCTGTCAGGAGTGTCTCAGTGGGTTGTGTGGCGTCTGGTAGTGTAAAGTGTGTGTGTCCCAGGGCACCGAGCGTATGATCCACGTGTCGGTGAGCGGAGGAGAGGACTGGAACATGGCCCAGCTCCCCACTGTGGGTCACGAGCAGTTCTACTCCATCCTGGCTGCCAACGACGACATGGTCTTCATGCACGTGGACGACCCTGGAGGTCAGAGGTCACACAGCAAAACCCTCCCTGATGAAGATGAAGACCAGCCTGACTGATGTGTGTGTGTGTACATGAGGTGTACCAGCTGTGTGCTGCTGTGTTGACAGACACTGGCGTCGGCACCATCTATGTGTCGGACGACCGAGGCGTGCTGTACTCCAGGTCTCTGACGCGCCACCTCTACACCACCACAGGGGGCGACACTGACTTCACCAACATCACCTCGCTCCGGGGGGTCTACATGAGCAGCGTGCTCACAGAAGGTGGGTCGACACCTACACACACACACACACACACACACACACACACAGAGTCCCTAAAGGTTTTTGTACCCCTCCCCCCTGTAGAAGGCTCAGTAGAGACGGTGGTGACCTTTAACCAGGGAGGAGAGTGGCAGCCTCTGAATCACCCACGAAACAGCCGCTGTGACACGGACACCTCCACCAACCGGCCCAGCAGGGTGATACACTCACACACACACACATACACTCACACACACACACACACACACACACAGAGCCACACTGGTGTTTAACAGTAAACCTGTATGCTCCTGTTTGTACAGTGCAGACTGCACATCCACGCCTCCTACAGCACCACCATGAAGATGAACGTCCCCATGCTGCCCCTGTCTCAGCCCAGCGCTGTAGGCATCATCCTGGCTCACGGTAACACACACACACACACTCAGACACTCACACGTTCAGCTCCCCACATCCTTCTTTGATCCCCAACGCTCCCTGTCTGCCTGCAGGTAGCGTTGGAGACCCAGCCTCTGTGTTGGCCCCTGACGTGTACGTGTCTGACGACGGGGGCTACACCTGGCTGGAGGCCCTCAGGGGCCCCCACCACTACGCCATCCTGGACTCTGGGGGGCTGCTGGTGGCTGTGGAGCACACCCAGTCACCACTCCATCAGATCAAGTAGGAAGGGGGGGGCGATGTGGGCGGGCAGAAAGGAGAATATAGTCTTATCAAATATTACCTCAAGATTGACTACAGCGGTTACATGTACAACTGATGGAATCATGCTGGTGTCATGGTCTTTGTCTGACGTGACACCTTTGACTGTGTGTCCAGTCCTCTTCTACCTCTCTGACCCTCTCCCTGGTGTGCTCTTCCCCCCGTGCAGGTTTTCCACAGACGAGGGCCAGTGCTGGCGTGTGTACAACTTCACCAGCGAGCCCGTGCACTTCAGCGGCATGGACTCTGAGCCCGGGGCACGCTCCATGAACATAAGCCTCTGGGGCTTCAGGGACCGGCCGGGGAACTGGGTGGTCGTCACCATCGACTTCAGACAGCTCCTCAACATAGACTGTGAGTGTGTGTGTGTGTGTGTTTGGTCATGTTGTGTGAGGCTGTAACAGTAACGCTTCAGCGAGCGTGTCTGCGTTTGTCCCCATGTCGTGTGTCTCCCCCTACAGGCGGAGAGGGCGACTACGTGCAGTGGCTGGCCCACTCCTCTGACCTCATCGACCCCAGTGACGGCTGCCTGCTGGGCTATAAGGAACACTTCCTGCGCCTGAGGAAGGACTCCATCTGCTGGAACGGGAGGGATTACATTATCACTACCCAGGCCGCCCCCTGCTCCTGCACGCTGGATGACTACCACTGGTGCGCTCTCCTAAACCTTCCCCATTTGCTACCCCTTAATCACTCCTTCGTGTTTCCGAGTTACGGTTCCCCCTTCTTTCTCTGCCCTCTTCTCCACCCCCAGCCCTTGATTTGTCATTCCTCTTTCTGTGTATGAGCTACACGCAGTGTTCATCCCATAGTTCTCCCTCTCTTTCCTGCACCTGCCACAGTGATTTTGGGTACTACCGCTCAGAGAACAGCTCAGAGTGTGTGAGGCAGGCCGATCTGAAGGGCCTTGACCTGGAGTTCTGTCTGAATGGGACCACAGAACAACTGCAGACCAGCGGGTACGAGTCTCTCTCTTCACTCATCCACCCCTCTCTCTCTCTCTGTCCACACATCCACCCCTCTCTCTCTCTGTTCAACTACTATTACTGCTACCTTTTCATCTAATAAACAATGTATCCCCTCACAAACAAAAACATGTTTTCTTGCTACCACTCACACTCCCTTTCAAAGGTACCGGAAGATTCCAGGGGACCGGTGTGAGGCCGGGATCAAGCCGGAGAGGAAGGAGATAGACCTGAGAAAAGTCTGCGTCAGCAGTGCCCTCCTTCCCAAGCCTTTGGTCAGCCTCAGCACTGCTAAATGCATCACTGTCAGACTGAAGGGGATGGACAGGGCTCTAATACTCTGTTTCTCTCTCTCTCAGGCTGAAGACAACTATTTCAATCCTGCTCCAGTAGTAGTGATTGTCATGTTGTTTCTGCTCCTGAGTGCTGCTGCGGGTGTTTTGCTAGTAAAGAAGTATGTCTGTGGAGGAAGGTATGGTTATCCCTCCACCCACCTCCACACTAACACACCACCACACAAACCCACCCACCTCCACACTGACCCACCACCACACTAACACACACCCACCCACCTCCACACTAACACACCCACCCACCTCCACACTAACACACCACCACACAAACACACCCACCCACCTCCACACTAACCCACCTCCACACTAACACACCTCCACACTAACACACCTCCACACTGACCCACCCACCTCCACACTAACACACCCACCCACCTCCACACTGACCCACCCACCTCCACACTAACACACCTCCACACTGACCCACCCACCTCCACACTGACCCACCCACCTTCACACTAACACACCTCCACACTGACCCACCCACCTCCACACTGACCCACCCACCTCCACACTAACACACCCACCCACCTCCACACTGACCCACCCACCTCCACACTAACACACCCACCCACTTCCACACTAACACACACCCACCCACCTCCACACTGACCTCCACACTAACACACACGTTCATTACCCATCTTTCTATCTCATCATGTGGCCCTCTCGTCCCAGGTTCCTGGTACATAGGTACTCTGTACTGCGGCAGCATGTTGAGGCCAATGGGATTGAGGGAGTGGATGATCTGGACACAAACAGCATGGAGACAGGCAAAACACATTACCACGATGACTCAGATGAGGTACTTTGCGTTGACACACAATAGTTTAGTGTATGTTAGTGTTAGTCGAAATGAAACAGCTGACAAATAACTAGCTACCACTATAGCCCTATGGTGGAAAACTGAAGTATATTTAACATATTTAACTCTGAAATTGTTGTTGTGTTCTGTTCTAGGATCTCTTGGCTTGAAGGTGGACTGAACAACTTCAGACTTCCAACATTATATTTTAGAAGCCTGTCTAAGACTCCTTCTCTTGCTATGTCTAAAACATTGCCTTTCTTTTTGTGTCTGTCAACTAATGTTACTGCTGCCTCCAGTGTCTTCACCTCTCAGCGCCCCCATGTGGCTGGAGAATCCAACAACATCTTTTGATGTTCCTCTCCAATTTCAAGTGAAAATACAAACAAAATGTGAGCTGACCTGAAGAGATGTGGGTTGGTGGAAAGGACAGACTGAGACCTATGGTGTCTCTAAAGTGCTGGACAACAAATAAGCGAGACACAAATGCAGGGACTGGGACCTGACTGGATCAGGCAGAAGATAAGAAAATAGTTTATATGTTTATATTTTATCTGAGAAAGATGCAGACTGTGGTCCATGGAATTTGTAGCGTATTGAACTCAGTGAAGATGTAAACAATCACACTAACTATACAACAGTTCTTATCAATATTGAGAATAGCTAGTGTTCTCCTTGCTTGTGCTGTAGGAGTGGAAAACTTGAATTATGCCACCAAAGCACTTTCATTGTTCAGTATTGTAGACAGGGCAGGTGGAAGGGATAGTAGGTATAGTGTTCAACAGATGAAGGAATGTACTAACTAGTGAATTACAATGCACCATAACTACAGGTTTCTACTTGAACTGTCTGTAGTGCCTCTCAATAATAATACGTCGCAAATGTCTGACTTTGACGGCCAAAACAGATGTCCATACAAATTGTTGACTGCCAAAAACGGATATCAAGCTGATATTAATTTGTTGTCAACTTTTCATATCAATGGTCATTGTGAAATATGCAGGACCTAAATTGTGCTTTATGTCTAGCAGTAGAGGCAACATTGTATAGCCTGGATACCGACTAGCACCAGGGCCCGTACCCCAGTGAATAAGCTGTTTGGTTCTTGGATGAACAATAACCAAGAAGGTATTATGACTAATGATGTTGACTGTGTCATCTTCATTAAATCCCAAAAGTTAAGTTGTCTGTTTTAATTCATGAGTGAACATGGTTTTTTTTTTTTATAGAAGAAATGTTTAAATACCAAACTAAGACAATAATCCTGCGAATATATGTTATTTCTTGATTGCACTGTTACATATGCTTTGGAGACATGCTCTCAGTGGAACTTTAAGCATGCTTTTGCCCTAAATGTAGAACCATGCTCTTTTAGTGTTAATTTTACTGAACAACTATTTAAATAACAAGACTGCGCATTACCGCATCCAAATGCAACTTTGTGAATGCTTATCTTGAATAAAATAGGCCTAGTGGTAATTGTTATCTTTACCATGTTAACATATGTAAGACGTGCATAAGAAAATGGTTCCTGATACATTGTTGTAGTGGGCCACATGGACGTCAGACATTCTTATGCTGTTTTTTGCCGGAAGTTGTGTTCACTTGGACCTGTGTTGAATTTGAATCACGGAAACTGCTTCCGCTACGTTAGCTAATGCTAGTGTGTACATTCATGGCTAACTAGAAACCCTCCTTTTGCACACATTAGCTAAACAGGTGCATTTTAGGTATGAATAACGTGGACTGCAACAATGTAGCCACCTTTCCAATGATGCACCACTAACGGTAACACCGAGACATTGAGGTAAGATTTGCCGTCACGGTAGTTGCCCAGCGTTATATCTTTTCAAATAGTACTAGCTCTAACTAGCGACCTGATGCGTGCCACCTGCCAGTAACTTGGGTACTTTGGCCAGCTACCTCTGTTAACTATCATCCCATCAAACGTTAGTGCAGACAAGTATTGAGGTGGCGTCGTTTAGAATTGGAAGATAACGGCAGATTTGTCGTGGCTAAACTTGCTTACAAGCTATCTACTACTAAGCTATGTAGAGAGCTAGCTAACTAACTAGCACAGGAGGATAGACAATTTCAGAGAAGGGAACAGTGTGGTGCCAACAATGCAGTGCACATTGTCAATCAAACGTTGTTAGTGAGCAAGTGTGTAGCCAGCAACGTTTAACTTTGTTAAAACTTAGTCTGTAAATCATTGAACCATGTTCTACTGCCAGCGTTGGTTATCACTGCTTGGACCAAATATTAGCCATTATGTCATGTTTACTGAACGGCTAGGCTATTTCCACAGGCAGCTGAAGCAACTATTAACTAGCAGAGTGAAATTATGTATCTTGTCTCTTACCTCAAGTTTCTATCATAATAATAGCAATTATTAAAAACGATTCTTTCAGATTGTGTCTGCTGACTATGAACTCGTTATCTTCACATCCGCAAGCAGCAACTAGCTCAGCATGCAGGGTACTGCCTGGGGAGGGCAGCCAGGTGAGATCATGAAACCTTGAGGAACTTCATCAAACCTCTTGCTTTTCTAGTGATTTAATGTTTGTCTGTGGGTGCTATGTGTGCGGTAGGTGCAGCCCAAAGCTCCTCTTCTGCAGATTTTGCGTGTGGCGGGAGCTCAGGAAGAGGTTTTCACTCTCAAGGAGGTAAGTTTAGAGCTAACGAGTGTTGTGTTTATCATTACGAGTAACAACAGAGTAGTTCATCACATGAAATCGTGTATTTGGTGTTGACAAGGACTGGTTCGATCAGCAGTGAGATGTTACACAGTAGTACATCACCTGATGGTTGTGACTTGCATCATCCATGCAAGTCCTGTGAATCATGGTGAATGTGTGTGTTTAGGTCATGCACCACCTGGGCCAGTACATCATGGGAAAGCAGCTGTATGACAAACAAAGACAGCACATAGTCCACTGTCAGGACGACCCTCTGGGAGAGCTGCTGGAGGTGGAGAGCTTCTCTGTTAAAAACCCCAGGTGAGGAAAAGCAGCAACATTGCACACGGGCAAACACTTCCCTTATCCACACACACACACACAATGCTGTTTGGCACATGCACACTTGCTTAAGCAATGGAAGGATGTACACCTTTTTAAAGTTTCTTTTCTTGTGTTACAGTCCAGTCTACGAGATGCTGAAGAAGTACTTAGTTGTGCTGAATTGTTCTGGTAAGTGATTTTTGGTGTTCTAAGTGTATTTATAAATTGTGACTGACTGAGAACAATCCAATTGCTTGGGGCTCTATATATGACATTGTTGTGGGGGTGCAGTCTTGTCACTTTTCAAAAGTAGTCATTGTGCTAGCATTGTGATCATTATCAGTGTTCAATGTATTCACACTTGGTATTTTCTTTCATTATGTATGATGAATAATAATAAAACCAAAAACAGTTTTGATGTATTTAGAAGTAGTGGGCTCTGCACATTGTCTTTTGTGATTGTTGACTTGAAGCTGTACATTCTTACTTAAACATCTCTCCATGTTTGTCACTTAAGTCTTAAGAATGTTTTTGTTGGAGGAGGCAAATGTGAGTGTGTTTTTGTGAGATTGTGCGTGTGTGTTGCAGAGAGAGAGAGAGGTACAGAGACTGTGTGTGCGTGTGGTTGAAAATGGTGTGTGTGGTGCCTCCCTAGTCCTTACCCACACGCTTCTTTTACAAAGTCCCTCCAAGTGTGAGAGTGTCCCCGTTAAAGGGTGTGTGTATGTATGTTACTGTGTCTCATTTGAAACGCAGACGCTGCAGAGAGTCATTCTGTGGGCCGTGAGTGTGTTGAGGGCGGAGTGGAGGATCGCGGTCAGGTAAAGCTGAAGCATGGTGCTCAGGAGAAACAGAGCCTTGTTTCCCACCTACCTCACCACACACAACATGCCACACAAAAACCCCCCCAGCGCCACACAACCGCCAGCCAATGAAGAGTCCAGAAAGATGGTTTATTCAGCTGCTGCACTAAAATCCTGTTGTCCTGCATTGACACCTGTTGGACTGGGGTTGTGGATCTGCGTGGCTTGTGTGTTGTGAGGGGAGGGCGGGGCAGCTGTCTCCGGTAGTGACACACCTGTACAGAGTGGCACCGTCTCTGTACAACCCCATCCCTGGTCTGGTCTACTGTGGTAGTGGTGTCTGGGCTGACCCCCCCAGTGCCTCTCCAGTGGATGGGGGGCAGAGTCCCTGTCTCTGTCTGTCTCAGAGTTCTCTTCTCTGCTCCGGCCTGGGGGGAACACAGCTCCTGATCAAGTCGCAGGGCCCAGCAACGACCGCCCCCCCCTCACCCCACCTGTCCCTTCCCCGCCTCCCCCGACAGACCCACAGCCCTTCACCTCCAGCACCCCCACCTTGCTGGGCTATCCACACACCTCCTCTGGCCCCTCTGCTCCCACCCACTATTTCCCCTTAGAATTGTGTCAGAAATGCATGCACTGCTTCATCTCTAATGTCTGCTTGCGTGTGTGATTCTAGATTAGTTTCTGCAGTGGATTCTCTGTATTAATACCTGTCTGATTAGGCCTGTGTCAATCTACCTCAATCTTCTGCCCTCAAAATACATGTCAGTGTTCTTGGGTTGAATGTGTGTGTTTGCCTCTGGTTCTTTCTTACCCCTCTTGTCTTTTTTTGTTGCCCCTCACTGCCCCAGCCCCCCCTCCCAAGTATCTCTTCCCCTACCCCACTTCCCTTACCCAACGGCCCTTCCCCTCGCTGCCCACCCCGTGAGGGGACCCCCCCTCTCCTCCCCAAGCGAGGCTATGCTGACAGGGAGCTGTGGTTCCGCCCTTTACCTAGCTCCTGCTCTGTGGTCTGATTGGCTCTCCACTCCTCTCTTCCTACCTGTGCAGGTGTGTGGGGGTGTGGCCAAGGCAGGTGTGGGTGCGGTCAGTGACCGTCCACTCCCCCTGCAGACCCCTTCTCAGAGACGACCTCGCGAGCCTGATGAAGGTAAACCGGGTTTCCCAAGGTCTTCCTCAGCCTGACCCCGTGGCCTGCTTCAACACAGACACGGCACACATGCTTTTGAAGTAGTATTAACTAGCTGAACTGGCTTTAGTGAAAGCTGTAATACAAGATGGGTGAGGATTGGGCTTTAATCCCTGGTTCCTCTGCAGACTCTCTGGATGGCCTGCCAAGGTCAGCCTGCAAGCGGCCCAAGCTGGATGTCACCCTGGATGAGTGGGACCTCTCAGGCCTGCCCTGGTGGTTCCTGGGTAATCTCCGCAGTAACTACAGCCGCAGAAGCAACGGATCTACCGACATCCACACTAACCAAGTAAGGACAAATGAACACTTACTACTTTCATAGTACCTCACAGTATCTCTTGTCTCTAGTTGTGGTCAGACTTGAACTGGGCGTGGGCACTAGACCGAGGGTGGAACAGTCACAGATACTGATGACATCAGACGTCTGAGGGCTCGCTGGGATGACATCAGACATCGTAACTGAGGGCTCACAGTGATGATATCAGACGTGCTGACTGAGAACTCAGCTGTCTGTGACCCAGGAGGAGGACACGGCCGTCGTGTCGGACACCACGGACGACCTGTGGTTCCTGACGGAGGGCGAGAGTGAACAGGTGAGCGTGGAGATGAAGGAGGAGGGCAGCGCAGGAGAGGGGGAGTTCCCAGCTGACGAGGAGGAGGCTGGAGGAAAAGAGGAGAAGGCTGATAAGGAGGTAGGAAGGGACGGAGGGCCAGGGCACGGCTCACGGCCATCTAGAATGTCCTGACTGAAAGGTTGGATGTTGGGAAGCAGTGCGATGGTGCTGATCTCTCTGGTGTGTTCAGATGGATGAGGAGCTTGATGAGGATTCCCAGTGTCTGAGTGATGATACAGATACAGAGATCTCCATACAGGTATGTCCAGGATCGCCTTATCTCCCTTTTCAGAAGTCTTTTTGCAAAATCCTTTTTTTTTCTTGTCTCTTTATTATTATTTTTTGGGGTGTGTATCACGTCACATGACAAGGCTCTCACAAGGCCGCAGCTGTAATGTGAGTCCTCTGTCTGTTCCTCAGGATGCGTGGCAGTGTTCAGAGTGTAAGAAGTTCAACTCTCCTCTCCAGCGCTACTGTGTACGCTGCTGGGCCCTGCGAAGGAACTGGTACAAGGATGTCCCTCGATTGGCCCATTCCCTCTCTGTCCCCGACATCCCAGCATGCAGCGCTCTCAGCCAGCACGACGAGGAGGAGGACAGCGACACGGGCGTCGACGTGCCCGACTGTGTCAGGGCCGTGTCCGACCCGGTCATCCTGCCCTCCCACTCCACGGCCGAGCGCCCTCTGCCCCCCGGGGGGGCCGGGAAAGGTAAAGGACCCCGGCCGGCAGGGGGCCCCAGGGAGGAGCAGCTCTCGGAGAGTCAGGAAAGCCTGGGGATGGAGGTGGAGGCTAGGCCCGAGGCCCTGCTGGAGCCCTGTAAGCTGTGCAGAGTGCGGCCGCGGAACGGCAACATCATCCACGGGCGCACGGCTCACCTGCTCACATGCTTCCCCTGTGCCAGGAGGCTGCACAAGTTCCAGGCCCCCTGCCCCGGCTGTGGACAGATCATACAGAAGGTCATCAAGATCTTCATCCTGTGAGACAGGCATGCACACACACATGCATGTGCACATGCATACATACAGACACACACACACATCACCTTTTTATTTCGAAACATGCCAAGCAGCACTATACAAACAAAACACTGCAATGTCTGATGGTCTTCTTGCCAAATGTTTAGAAGGAATACCTTAAAAAAAAAAAAAAAAAACCTTCGCAAATATGAATATATTTTTTCATATTTGCCGATATGTTTTGTTTTCTAATTTGCCTAGTCAGGCTGTCTACCATTGGTCAGTAGTGAGAGCTTCTCCAATTGGTTAATGTTTGTACCGGTAAGCCTGATTCCATTTAATTATCTATTTATTTGTATTTATGGTTTTTATTTTACTTATGCATGTGGTCAATACTCAATGAACGGCGCTATAGGGGCCAATGTTCTGGCTATAGAAACACTGCACTTGGGCTCCAGTAAATTCCAGACTTGTTCTGGTCTACTGCCTACTAGCTTCAACCTGTTGTCAACAGAAAAGACAAGTCGCATGTTCTGATGACTTGAGATCCAAGTTGCCAGCTAGTTTTGTGTTTGCAAACATGTGTCCCCTCTTACTAGAGTATGGTCACTGAACTATGAAGGGGACTATTGTCAGCACATATATATGGAGGTTTGAAAGCGTTACACTGCCAAATGTAATGAATACAATGATTGTTTTTTGTTTTGCTATTGAAATGCTTTTTTAAGGTGAACTTTTGCATCCACCTAAATCCAAGGCAATTTATTTTAGTTATATGCTATTCCATAATTTGATTGGTGGCACTTAGACCTATCTAGCTAGATATTCTTTGTTTAAGAGTTAAGTTATTGAATGATGCAATGCTGCTGCTGCTTTGCTTCACCTCAGTAAATTAATTGTGTGTGTGTATATATATACATATACAAAGAAGTTTTGTCTTCAAATGATTTCTTCAGAGCTCTATATGGCCTGTCCTCTCCTGTGGTACTGCTCCTCTGACATGTTCCTGTCTCTGCCACCGGGTGGCGCTGTGTAGGGGCTTTCATGCCTGTGTTCTCAAGCTGTTCAGTATTAAACCTTATATACTTAATAGCATAACTCAACTGCAGGCTGTGAGAAATGACAACCTGCCCGTCACTTCCCCAGACCCCTGCCGTGGGGTCACGAGAAACATTCACAGACGGTCTGAAGTCTGGTGCTCCACATGTGCCAGAATGCTTCTCAAAATCTGTTCTATCTGCTTATGATGTCAAGCCTTATCCTATATGTAACTGACTTATGAATAAAGTAATTGATAACCATTCAAATAATTGTGGATTTTTATTCCTTGCATTAATGTACTAATATGGTTCTTATCACTTGGATCAAGCCAGTTGACGTCCAGTATCTGCTGGTGCAGAGGAGTGTGGAGACTGAAGAATAAGTCATTGTATGACAGGCCAGCTGTCCTGGGTCCTCTCTCTCTCATGACAGCACTGACTCTGTGCACCTGCCTCTCTCTCTCTCTCCTGAATGTTCATTGATCAAACGCTTCTACTTTTTAAACTGGTTGAAATGTGTAGAACTTTGTAGATTATAGTTAACAGCGTCACCCTCTTTAATATGAGACACTGTATGCTGTGGCACAGACTACTAAATCGCTAGCTTTTAGAAGGCAAGCTACACTGGTTCCCGAGGAGCGTTAACTATGTCTGACGTTGGGAATGGGTTGGACTTGTATGTGGAATGCTGGTTTGGTCTTGGATGGCAGTAGGCCAGGCTTGGAGGGGCTAGCTCCATGCTAGAAGAGACAGATCCCCACAGTGACATGGCACCTATGGCAGTTCTAGAATGGCATGGAGGGAGTGGAAGGGGATCCACATGTTACCACGGCTACAGCACATTCATCCCAACATCCCAGAATAACCTTAACACATACCCCACTCATCCCCTATGCAATACTTCCGAAGGGGAAAATTGTTGGGAAGTGAGACATAGTTATACATAGTTCCAATACTTGTGGAGATTCTGGCCTTGGAAGTCATCCACAACAAGTTTTGTCACATGTATTCCAACTCAAAGTACAGGGACCAGTACAGTACTAAGTCAGACCAGTACCACACACAACCAAAGTTATGTGAAATACCATCATTTGTCTCACAGAACAGATGAAATGGTCTGAGGTCTGACTTCCACCACCTTTGGAAGGAGCATCTGAGTGACTTGTGTTCAAACTGTATGTCCTTGTCTTAGTGGTGTGCTAAAGAGACTGCTACAGGGTGTTATGATGTCTAGTATGTTACAGGAAGACTATAATCTGTCTGGTATCTGTGTCACTCTCCCTGTCCCTCTCTCTGTCTGTTTAACCTCCTCATCGCTCCTCTGGTTTAGTGTCTGTGTGGCTCTAACAGTAGATGTGTAACTGGCAGGTCTGCTCTCACTTCTACTCACAATCACACCCACACACTCACTTGCATTCTCTCTGTTGTCTTAGGCTACTTGGTGTCTCCAGAAACCATGACGCTAAATCAGTCTGAGTGCTGACATGGGAGGTCACTGGAGCAGGAGAGCGACACAAAGGAGGGACAGAAATTGAGATTCCGAAAGACCAGTGATATCAGGACTTCAGATATCAGGAACAGTGATAATGGCTGGATCCTCTGTCCTGGCAGGAAGTGATGCGTGGAAGATCAGAGCCAGGGTCATGTGACCGCCAACCATCCGTTGACCCTCTACTCACTCAGCCCAAGGACACAAACACACATTGGCAAAACAATACAAAAAATCAGTTCATAAGAGCTGGTTCATGTGCAGAATGTTCCCTCCTCTCCTCAGATTTACCACTATGGTCAACAGGACGAATACAAAAATATGAAATACAACTCATAAAATATGAATTTGTAAGGTACCCTAAGAAACTGAAAGGTGTTGCTTCAGATCATCTTTTGTTTATTTAACTTTAATTTGTTTTTCATTGGAGAAGGAAGGAGATTAAGAATGAAGGAATATTGATTCTGTGAAATGTAGAATATATGAGCGTGTGTGGCTCAGGATCTGCAAAGAACCCCCATCCCTGTTTGTATGTGACTTTGTTTACAGTCTGAGCTATAGAGGTGGTATGTGGTGTTTGGTAGTACAGTTGTGTGAGTTTTAGTGTGTGTAACTAGCAGTGTGTAGGATGCCAGGCTAGGGCAGGGCAGTGGAAGACTCGAAGGCTCACTCCATTCCTGTGATTGAACGTGACACCACTTGCACTAAATCTGTGACAGCTGCGTATGCGCATGCCGTCCATTCTGTTTGTTGTAGGGGATTACACCCCGATAAAAGCCCCAGTGAGGAGCAGCGTGGCTGGGCCCGCACAACTACTGTTTCCCCCCGACTTAGAAGGCTTTTCCTGGGCCTCCAGAGTGCTGTGAAAACACAGGTGGGGAAACGTCTTTGTATAAAGGGATGAATGGGAGTATTCTAATGACTATGACAGGCTGTTGAGGGGCCCGGCCACCTTGGGACATCGCTCCACAAAGTGACTCTGTGGCTCCTGCTGTGTGTACACTACACAACCATGATCAGGGAGAGGCCGTCACATCTTCTTTGCTTGTTTATTCATTTTCAATGTTTCAATTGAACAAGTAGTAAAAGGGTGCCGTTTGAGACATCAGATTCAACATAACCAGACGAATGTTGAACTGAATCGACAGTGCAGTTCCCCATCATCACTGCCAGCCATTATCAGAGTGTGAGAGGAGGCTTTTGGTTTGGGAATATGAGTAGTTTGTTTGCTTCAAAACAACAGTCAATCGTGTTAAAGGACAAGGTGTTGATGCTGAGCAGTCAAAGCGAAGGGACAGACAAAGACTGGCCAAAAGGGACCGCTAGTCTCTGAAACGATGGTGACAGACATCTGTGACTGTCACTATGGTGACCCTGACCTCTCCTGAGGCAGCTCATAATGTTGTTTCTGAGAGTTGAGAGGCAGACCGCCAAAGCAGCACATTCCTGAACTAATGCAGTAACACAGGAGCATTTCTGTAAGAAAACAGAACACCACCTTATCCCTTAATACTCCTCCGCCCTCCTCCGCACTGACACACACACACACACACACACACTTCTGCGTGTATCTCATGCAGTAGATGGGATCTCAAGGAAGGGATCCAGCCTTTCCAAACTCGTAATAGAAAGAATAAACTAAGTGCTTGGTTACTAGAGAAGGAACCTTCAGGAATAGTAATGGGCAGTCCATAAAAGTCACCCCCCCCCCCCAGCTGTCCTGCAATGTGCTGCTGCTTGTCATTGAGGAAGAGTGGCATACTGTTGGCAATGACAGGGCAACTCCCTTGGTCACACACTTCCACATACAGTATACACACACACACACACACACACACACTTGTTGATTTATTGATGTATGTTGAGGTGTTGAAGTACATTGGTACAAGGTTTGGATTGGATGAATAGAGAAATAGGTTTGGATGATATAAGGCAATAAAATGTACTTGGACAGCAAATCTAGGCAAGTACAGATACCTGTACACATTTCAGATCATTCACTTTTTCACTCTAAAATGTTGTGTTCAGTCTGTGGCCCTGAGACCCAACCTGAAGGGACAGGACACAGAGCAGAACGCCGTATACAACAACTGGGCTTCACAAGTAAACACTGTGGCCCCCCTGCTGGGCGCTACCACAACTGTTCACTTCCAAATGCTGAAAGGGGATTTTACTCTCAACCAGAATGACACTTCGGACACTACCCTGCAACACACACACACACACACACACTCCAGCTTGGTGCTCTAGTTCTGCTGACAATGAGGTTAGGATGACTAGGGGTTATGAGTGACTCTAACAAACTGTTGGACCTCCCCCCTCCTCCTCCCCTTGCGCCCAAGTCCCACACAGGCCTCTTTGTACTCCATCCACCATCAGTGACCATCCATCACAGACTAACCTGACAGCCCCCCCCCCCCCTTACCACCCTGCACCACGCTCAGCCATGACACCACCAAGCCCTGTCCAGACCTGTCCCAAACTTCTAATCTCTACCCTTTACCTTCACCTTCTATTTACTACCTGTTATCCACTGTCTTCCACTGTCTTCCACTGTCTTCCACTGTCTACCCTCTATCTTCTGCCCTTTCTATACTGCCCTCTACTCTCTACCCTCTATCTACTTCCCTCTCTCTACTACCCTCTACTCTCTACTCTCTCCCATCCACGTTCTATGTACTACCTACTATTTACTATTTACTACCCTCTACCTCTCTACTACCTTTACCCTCTATCTCTACCTCGACCCTTTACCCAGGCCTGCTCTTAGAGTGATTCCATTCACTCGACCCTCCACTAAGTTTAACCAGTATCAAAACCTGCCCAGACCAGCCTTTCCCAAGACCTGACACATCAAACCTTGTCCTATAAAGCTACGCCGTGTCTTGTTGATGCCATGTCCTGTCCTGGGATGTTAGGACCCCTGAGTAAGCCTGTGTGGTTGTTTTGCCGTCTGAGCGGAAGCCTGTCTGAATTAGCCTGTGAGCTATGATGTGAGA
The DNA here is from genome assembly GCF_021917145.1 of Hypomesus transpacificus. Classification (NCBI taxonomy): domain Eukaryota; kingdom Metazoa; phylum Chordata; class Actinopteri; order Osmeriformes; family Osmeridae; genus Hypomesus; species Hypomesus transpacificus. The sequence goes on along the minus strand of NC_061068.1, from coordinate 1,720,264 downwards.
CATGTCCTGAGGGGATTAGCGCCTGGTGGCTAGGCTAACACGAGCACTGCCCAGGGTCAGGACAACCAAGGCCATCCCACCGGATGTTAGTCTCTTCAGTGAGACAAATACCAGGCAATGTCAACTCCAGACTGTACAGCTGTATCACTGTACAAGCAGACCAGTCCAGTCCTGCCTGAGTCGGACTAGTTTCTGCTATTTCTGTGACTCCATTCTAGTCATGGACAAACATCTTGACCTGCTTTTCATGATCCACCTCAATTCAATTCTACATTTAATGTTGTTTTCATGTAAAAGCACATGCAAACTATAGATTTCAGATTGAAAACCAATTTTTTTAATCATAAACCACACCAAACGACACTCTTGTGGTAGGACTTCTCGTGTCATAGCTCCAGAGTAGTGGTAACAGCTGTGTCCAGACTGGCAGAGGACGTGATGCGCGTGTCCCAGAGCAGGACGGTAGTCTGGGATCAGCTCATTAAGGCCCTCATCTTTGATCGTCCACTCAGATCTGAGGGAATCAGACCCATTTCTACGGCAACTAGATCATGTTCCAGCCTCTACCAATGACAGACCATGAGCCCCATACACGCGCACAAACACACACGCTCACATATACACACACACATACATACACACACACACACACACATGTACATACACACACACGCGTCTAAAGCCCTGGAGAGCTGGGTCCAACAGAGATGTGAAGTGTAGATGTGCAGCAACAGCTAAACTTCGTGTCAGGTTTCTAGGGGCTCGTGCTAAATTTAACCCTGTGATCCTGCAGCAGGCAGAGGGGTTTAAATGCCAGCCTACAGTTGCTCCACACAACAGTTGTTCCCTACACATCTCCCTCTCTGCTCAGACTTAGGCCAGGACGGGGAGAGGCACACACACTCTCCTTCACACACCATTTCCAAGCGTAGGACCTACCTCCTCCTAGAACACCCAGCGTAGGGGAAGCCGGAGTCCCCTAACTCACACTTCAGTGTCCGAGTCCATCATGGAGCTGTTTGAGACCAACCCTTACTTCTTTCCTGACCAGCGCTTCTACGAGGGGGGGGACAGCTACTTCCCCTCCCGTCTGCCTGGGGGGTACGACCAGGGGGGCTACCAGGAGAGGGGCTCCATGATGGGGCTGTGTGGGGGTTTGTCTGGAGGCGTCGGGGTAGGGGCCGGGGGTATGGAGGACAAGGCCTCTCCCTCCAGCCTCTCCCCCAACTCAGAACCCCACTGCCCGGGGCAGTGTCTTCCCTGGGCCTGCAAGCTTTGCAAGCGCAAGACGGTGACCATGGACCGTCGGAAAGCGGCCACGCTCAGGGAGAAGCGGCGCCTGAAGAAGGTGAACGAGGCCTTTGAGGCCCTGAAGAGGAGCACGCTCATGAACCCCAACCAGCGGCTGCCCAAGGTGGAGATCCTGCGCAGCGCCATTCAGTACATCGAGAGGCTGCAGGCGCTGGTGTCCTCGCTCAACCAGCAGGACAGCGAGAGCGGACAGCAGGGCGTCCATTACCGCCCAGCGGGAGCCCAGCCCAGAGTGAGTAGGACGGGGGAGAGGGAGGGAGAATGAGGGGGAGAGAGAGGAGAAAGAGGAGAGAGATGATAACAGCGCCAGGTGAAAGAATGATGGAGTCAGAGTAATTGAGAAAAAGGGACGGAGAAGATGAAAAAGGACGAAAAATTCTAAAGACTCCTACAGACAGTTAGAAGGACGTGTGTGGTTTGTGGCAGATAGATGTAAGGATATCTTATAATGCTTCCTTTTTAATGTCTGTGCCATGTGTGTGTCTGTGTGTGTTCGTAGTTAAGAGAGGTTACCAATGTCAATGTTAGCACTGGGTGTAGTAGTAATAATAACAATAAATTGTATTTGTACTGCACTTTACATTAAAGCAATCTCAAAGTTCTACAGAGCATTTAATAATTTAAAAAATCAAAGTTAATCATTGCAATTAAAAAAGATCAAGGTCAATAAATAGTTAAAAGCAAAACCAATAAAATATATTTAGTCAAAAGCTTTTTTTATATATATTTTTAGGTTTCGTAAAAACATCTGTAGTCTATGGTAGTAGTAAGTCCAATCTTCAGATATTGAAAGAGTAGGGTAATAACTGCTATATGAATCCGGATGTGCAGTAGTAAATATCTTCATTCATCAAAAAAACTGATCACACATGTGTCTAAGCTACAAACATGGTAAGATACAATCAAATTGGAATCTCTAGAATGATCTTGTATTTAGAAATGTATGATTTCATAAAAAACAGTTTTGACTATTTAAAGTCATTGATGGAGGATATACTGTAATGTCCAGCATGACTTACATATTTTGTCTGTTTTAAAGTTACAGATTTGATCTTTAAGATATCAAATAACGTTCTCTTATTGACTTTGTGTTCCTATGGAACTGACCACACAACATGCATTCTAAGGACTGGTGTAGGTTAGCTTCACCACAAAGATATGGTGTATATGTTTAGTCCAAGCTTTGTGCGTGTGTGTGTGAGAGTTGTGCGTCGCAGTGAGCCGCTTACTGTTTGTGGTGTGTCTGTGTAGGGTGGGGCATGATGTGTCATAACACAGAGTGACTGACAGCGCCTTCTGTCTGCGTCTCCATGGCAACAGGTGTCGTCGTCAAGCGAGCAGAGATCAGGCAGCACCTGCTGTAGCAGCCCAGAGTGGAGCAGCGCCTCGGACCAGTGTACGCACAACTACAGCAACGAGGGTGCGTGGTCCCACACACACACACACATCACACCTACCTTGCTGGGTGCTCACCTGGCCCCTCTTCCTCCCCAGACTTTCTGAGCGCCGACTCTCCAGACCAGACCAACCTGCGCTCCCTGACCTCCATCGTGGACAGCATCACCGCCGCTGAGGGCCCTGTGGTGTACCCAGTACCGGTGGACATTCCCAAGTAAAGCCCCCAGCCGGGAGCGCCACAGTCAGACACACAGAGGCTAACACACCAGGGCTGAGTTCTAGACAAGGCCATTCAAGTATTGACATTTTTTGATTATTATCAATTATTATCAAGTCACCATTCATGTGAATCCTACCATAGAATAAGGTGACACCAATCTGAAAAATAGACCTTGTGTTTTATGATCTGTAGTGATCATCTGGGAACCAAAACTTATAGAACCAACCTCAGACCTCCTCTTCTTCTTCTCCACCCTGAGATCTTGTTCCCTTCTGAGGTTCCCCTTTCCTCCTCTCCTCCTCTCCTCCTGTCCTCCTCTCCTTCCTCTTGAACCCTGTGGTCCACACCTCCTCCAGAGCTCCAGGACCAGACTCTACCATGAGAACCCACTGACTCCTGCATGACTTTCACCAAAGATCTCCTTCCAGTGGGGATCTCCCTTAGGCTTCTGCCTGGAGTCATTCTGAGGTGGAGGTGGAGAGAAAGCCTAGTTTTTCTGTCCTAACTTAAAGAAATCCAATCTTTCGAAACCTAGATCCCTGATCTATCTCGCATTCTGTTTGTGTGTGTTTTATGCTTAAAAACATGAGTTTATTTGTGGGGCCAATCAAGTACCATGGCAGTTTTGACCAAGATCTGCTTAATTTAAACTGGTTATTAATGCTAGTGATGTAAATACTTTCCGTTTTTCTACAGAGTGGTTTTGCTATTTTATTTTCTATTTTTTGCTAACTTATTTTTGACTTTTATAACGAAGATTGTTGTGTATTTGTAGATTTTGCAAGAAGTGATATTCTGATCAGTCCTTGCATTAAAGACCATTTTCAATATCTTGCCAATGAATGTCCTTCACACATGCACCAACATCACCCAAACATGAAATAAACACACATCATTCAACTTTTATCTTAAAAAAAACAGATTTACTTATGTCTATATAGTGTCATAAATACAATACACTTCATTTAAATAGCCAAATAATAAAGTCTTGATTTGTCAGCATCATTTCACACCTGGAATAAATACACATACAGTACTCATAGCTGCCACAGTAGCACATGACACCTTTAGAACATTGTATGTCAAATCGAAACGATAATACACCCACCCAACAATTCACTGGTTCACTGATACCATACTCTCATTGGACAGCAGGAGCAGGTCACACACAGCATCCCGACAGTCAGAGAACAGTACTGGCCACTGTCACATCCCCATGGCAACTAGACAGGAAGAGGGTGGGGGCAGGATGCACCCAAATATGATGTGATGTCTGTGTCAGGTGACCAGTTTTGTGTCGATTTCATTGGCTGGTGCCAAGCAGCAATTTACAGTTTGATTAGAAAAGAAATACGGAATCACCCAGAAACAGCTACAGTGGACACTCTCACAACTCATCTAAACAGAGACCCCCAGACACACACTCCTGGTAGTCTGGGGCGACGCAGAGTGCCTCCAGTCCCAGATATAAGAGACTGGAGCTTTCATTCACAAACGGCCCATATGCTGGCTCTCTGGCTCGCTCAAGTCTACAAACGCTCTACTCTAATCATGTTAGCTACATCATGTCAACCTAGAGGCAGGGGGGGGGGGGGGGGGGGGGGGGAAGCTGAAGGGGAGAGGGAGGAGCTACATAGTGCTAAACAAGGATGGAGGTAAGGACATGGGAGAGGGGGCAGGAAAAGGGAACTGAACAGTATAGAATTGGACCCTTAAACCTGTAGAGAGTCCTTTTAGTATTCACACACCAACACACCCCTACTTAGTGAGTTCCTCCCACTAACAGTTCACACACTGACAGCATATAAGACACACAGAGGTCCAACACAGGAAGAGAACAGTCACTACCGAATACAGGGCATTGGTTTTCATACAGCAATGATAGTATAATATTCTCCATATATAATTCCAATATATATATTTATATACATTTCTATAAAAAACATAAGTCATCCATTTTATGTACAGACGATAATGAGTAGTACCTTGCATAACCGATAGGGGGCAACGTGTATTGTGATTTTTCATTGACACACCCAATAGGTTCAATCCGAATCCAAATCAACACCTATCACCCTCAGACATCTAGACCTACCGATGTCCTCTCCACTCTGACCTTCTCTAGGTCCAGGGGACAGCGTGACGGTTGCAATCTGGAGTTGGACCTTGGAGTTAGACAAGTTAAGAGTCAAATCCACAGATGAGGCTGATGAGAAGGATGAAGACTAGAACCCACAGAATGGACCAGGGGTCAGGGGTCAGGAGTAGGAGCAGAAGCACTACACCACAACAACAAGGCTACCGGGAGCACTGGGGTTACTGGGAGAGACTGGGAGGAGTCTCCTCTACAGCAGCGAGCGCAGCCAATGAGCACGCTCAAGAGTTCCAAGGTGGGAGTTCAGTTCACCTCTAAATTGTATTGCACGTGTCCAGGGCAGGTGTGAGGTGAGGGGGGGGGAGAGGTGAGAGGTGAGGCTGGGTACAGGGGGGGGGGGGAGAGATTTGATGAGCCCCCTGACGACCAGGTCTCTCTCCAGATTTGGCATGTCACTCTCGAAAGGCCGCAAGCATGTGTCCGTACAGGTAGTGAGAATGCACTGGGTGGAAGAGAGAGAGAGGGAAAAAGAGACAGGAACACATTGAAGCAATGCTAGAAACCCAACAAACATTCATGCTGCTTGCAGGGCTCACCTGTTTATCCCCAGTTACTCCTGGAGGAGAGCTAGCTCAGATGCAGGCTTAAGCCTAGCTGTAAGTTAGCACTGAAGTGTAGATAGCTCACCTGTTAGCTTAGCTGCTTAGGTGCTAGGTAGTGTTGGTGAGAGGTAAGCTCACCTGTTAGCATCAGTGTTCCTGTTAGTAAGCGGAGTGGAGTGTAATTAGCATGAGTAGGTCCGCACCGCTGAGGGGTCCAGTCTCTGTGGCGCCGGGGGAGGAGCTAGACAAGGCAAGGCAGAAAGGAGTGGAGCAGGGCAGAGGACAAAGGCATGCAGTTAGTCAGGCCAAGCAGAGAGTGCTACACAAGCAGAGTTAGACACAAGGCACACACATGCAAAGCCATTGGTTAGCTGGTTATTGTTGTAAGGCCCAGTACTGTCTCCTTCACAGACATCCACGAACACACCTTCAGGCTGCAGCTGTTTCTTGGGCACCAGAGACATGGACGGAGGGACGGACATGGAGGGCATGCGGAACCCTGCGGGGAGCGTTTCCATGGATCCCGCCATCATCCCGAGGCCAGCCCCTCCCTCCCGCGCACGGAAACGCTTTCGCCATGACGGAGAACGGCGGAAAGTCTTATCATCCCCACTCTGCAGAGAGAGACAGTGTTCAATGTAGGCCTCCAGCATATTGACACTGTAGCTGTAGCACATTGGCCCTGAAGTTGAGTGTGCAAGGCCCTGATGTTGAGTGTGCAAAGCCCTGATGTTGAGTGTGCAAGGCCCTGGTGTTGAGTGTGCAAGGCCCTGATGTTGAGTGTGCAAGGCCCTGATGTTGAGTGTGCAAGGCCCTGATGTTGAGTGTGCAAGGCCTTGATGTTGAGTGTGCAAGGCCTTGATGTTGAGTGTGCAGGGCCCTGATGTTGAGTGTGCAAGGCCTTGATGTTGAGTGTGCAAGGCCCTGATGTTGAGTGTGCAAGGCCTTGATGTTGAGTGTGCAAGGCCCTGATGTTGAGTGTGCAAGGCCCTGATGTTGAGTGTACAAGGCCCTAATGTTGAGTGTGCAAGGCCCTGTCTCACCTCCTCCAGCTGACGGTCAGTACCCAGAGCCAGGACGTTGTTGAACTCTCGCTCCAGAACCTGGCGCGCCTGAAAAACAAGATTCCCCCCAAAACATTTGGTACCTTGTTTGTAGGTGTGTGTGCAGGGTGTGTTTCTGTGTTGATATCTGTGTTTTGTGTGTGTGAGTGTAAACCTGTATGTTCTGTGTGTGAGTGTGAGTCTATACCTGTGACCTGTGACGTGTGTGTGTGTACCTGTGTGTTCTGCATGGGGATCTGCAGTATGAGAGCTAGGCTGCTGTAGTCGAAAGTCTCGTCCAGAGAGATGAGAGCTCCGTGGATCCCACTCTCCAGCAGGTTGCTGCTGTACTCCCTCAGACCGATGGACTGAGCCCAGTGGATCACCTGCTCGTTCGTCCACACCAGCGCATCTACACACGGTGCCATAAAGGAGAGAGAGAGAGGGGGTGAGGGTAAGGGAGGGAGAGGGAGGGAGGGCAAAGGAGGGAGAGAGATAAAAAGCGAGATATTGACCGATAATGCTTATATGAGTGTAGTGTAAATTCGTAGGCATACTCCTCTTTGTTCTGTCAAACCACAGCTGCCAACTAGCTTTCTCAATTGGAACAGGCGGTGAGTGTGTGGTGTGTGTGAGAGAGTGAGAAATTGTGTGTGTTTGTGTAAGAGAGAGAGGGGGGAAGGTTCTGATGAGACACAACAGCTGAGTCAAGTTCATGTACAGAACTCAAGGTCGTAAGGTCGCAAGGCTTTGGCTGTGTATGTATGTGTGTCTCAGTGTGTTTGAGTGTGTGTGGGTGTGTGTGGGAGTGTTTGTGTGTGTTTGTGCATGTGTGTGTGGGTGTGTGGGTGTGTTTCTCTATCAAGGTTGGGAGCCAAACTGGCCTTGGAAAGTACCAGGCTCAGCTGTTACACTGATCTACTGAAGCAGTACTCCTCAACTCCACCAGATGGCACTGTGTACTTGAGTGTTTCTGTGTGTGTGTGTGTTTCCATGCCTGCCTGTGTGGTCTAGATATCATGTGTCTAAACCATGTACGTGTTTGTGAATGTGTCTGCGTGTGTGTCCATGGCTGTGTGTGGTCTGTGTGTGTGTGTCTGTGTGTGTGTGTGTTGTAAGTGTACCTTTCATGTCGTGCTGGCTGTCCTCTCTCCTGCGCTCCAGGTCTTTCCTGTCATAATTGAGTCTCTTCAAGCACATAATCCCATATTGCAGACTGGCCCTATTTTCGACACATGCACGCACACACACACACACACACACACGTACACACAAGTTTATTCCGTGTCCAACAATAATCTGTAACGCAAACACAGTAAACACAGAAAAACAAGAAGAAAAAAAAGCCAAACAAATCGGTGGGGGTTAGTTGCCATGGTGACAGACCTGTGGAAACTGTCCACCATCTTGAGGTGGGTCCTCAGGTCCTTCTTGGTGAGGTGGTCCAGCATGCGAGCGTCCACCAGACACTCCATGAAGTAGGAGCGGTACTGCGGCAGGCCCAGGCTGGGCAGCCACTCATTACCGATCCACTCATGGTTCATATCCCCATACGCCAGGGTCTACAGGGAGAGACACATGGTTAGTGCGCGTGTACGTGTGTGTCTGCGTGTGTGTGTGCGTGAGAGAGTGTGTGTGAGAGAGTGTGTGTGTGAGCGATAGGTGAAAGAGAGTGTGTGTGTGTGTGTTTGTGTGTTTCCTATCTCAGTGTATCGGTGTGGACTGGACTCCTTCTGACAGGTGTGTGTTGTTATGGCGACAGCAGGCCGGTGTTAGGGGAGGAGCTCTCTTACCTGAGCCCAGCTGCCCTCCTCATTCTCCTGAGGGACGCCCAGCATGGCACAAACAGTGTAGAGGGTTAGAGACGCATGACACACACAGACACACACACATGCGTACGCACACTCGTGCATACACACACACACACTCATTGTTTTTGCCCAGTACCAACTAAACTGAAGAATTACATTAGGAGAAACTGGAAACCTATGACTGGACTAGAATACTGTAGCATTGAGAAGACAAGTATACACTTACACAATCATGATGGCATTACAGACCATGTTGACACACATACATAACCAGACAGCCAGACACATACGCACACACAGACAGACAGCCAGACACACACATACACACAGACAGCCAGACACACACACACACAAACACAACACAACACACACACACCAAGGACATGGTTTCACCAACACAGAGGCAGGGAAGGTTGTTGGCATGCAGAAGTGATAGTTGGTGGCAGGGGGGGTGCGGAAGTGGGCATATGTGTGGCGCGGCAGGGACAGGGTGTGTGAGAGTGTGTGTGTGTGTGTGTGAGGGAGGTGAAGGGAGTACCCAGATGGCACTGACCGCTTTAGTGGAGGAAGCCAGGTTCTCCATCTCTTCATGAGTCAGCCACACGTTTCCGGAGGACTGCTCAGAGAAGGAGAGCATAGAACAACACACACACACACACACACACACGCACACGAAGACACACACACGTACAGTATACACAGTGTCTTAAGTGAAGAGAAGAGCGGGATTGTGTTACAGGCAGGTCGTACATCTGGGACAGTCTGAGAGAGTAGGTTCTCATTTAGCCACATGCAGCCCAGGACAGCACAGTAGCCATCATCATCATCATCATCATCATTCTCCCAGTAGGCTCTGCTGCTACACAGCACTCTGGAGGGTGGAACATCCCCCCAGTCAGAC
>NC_061068.1:1698383-1708383 GCF_021917145.1 Hypomesus transpacificus | reverse complement strand
GTCACCTGATCTCCTCGTTAATAGCATCGAGCTGCTCCTGCAGCATCAGAGCGAGAGTCTGGGCGTCCGATTGGCCACTGGGAGACAGGAGGGCGGAGCTAACGTCGTCATCCAGGTCCGACTCCGCCTCCATGTCGCTGCCGAGCAGGTGACTGACACTGCCGCGCAGCGAAGGGTAGTCCTGGTCACACAGCAGGTACACCTGCACGACACACACACACAGACACACAGGAAACACCGTCAAGCCCTGTCCGGCCACGCTCCCAGAGAGACGTGTGGGACACACAGCATGCACCCACTGACATGCTGTCAGGCAGAGCCAGACACACAGACAGATGGAGGCTGGCGGTGGACAGGTTGGACTTACATCACGTGGACGGCAGCAGCAGAATGAGAGAGAGACGGAGATGTGGGGTTAGCATGGCGATGGCAGCTCTACTATGGGATGCAGGATGTGTGTGTGTGGGGGGGGTAAAGAGTGGGGCACCTTGTTGGGGTCGTCACGTAGCGCTGCCAGCCTGCCCTTGTGTGCCCGTCGGATGACGGTTGTGCTGTAGTGGCCGTCCTGACCCTCCACCATGGAGTAACGCAGGTCGCTGGCACTGCCCAGGTGAGACCTGCACGTACACGCACGCACACAAACGCACACATACACACACACACACTCCTTCAGTTCTATTGGGATTGTGTATGATATCATGAAGTTGGAGTTTGCCTAGCATTTATAACCACACCCATATCTTAACACAGTCTAGCTGAACTCATCTCCAGTGTGTGTGTGTGTGTGTGTGTGTGTGTGTGTGTGTGTGTGTGTGTGTGTGTGTGTGTGTGTGTGTGTGTGTGTGTGTGTGTGTGTGTGTGTACCGTGAGTGTGTTCCGTCCCCAAACACCCCGCTCCGACGTTTAAGGTGGTCGATCTCATTCCTCAGCTTCTCTATCTCTCCAATCAGACGCTCCTGGAGGAGAGAGGCATTATGGGAGTTTCAGGGTCAGGTCCTCTGGGACTGCTCAGGGGGCAGTATGAGCTGTGTGTGTGTGTGTGTGTGTGTGTGTGTGTGTGGGAGAGGGGGAACACTGTCAGGTTAGGGCTGATGGAGGGGTGAGGGGCTCACTGACCCGGGTGTGGTGGAACTCCTCCAGCTGCTTCTGGGAGTTCTCCAGGTCCTGAATCAAAGAGTTCTGGAGAAGATAGAGGGAGATGGATGTTGAATACTGAGTCAGGACATGTATGTAGGTATGTGTGCATGCATACGTGTCTATAATGGTGCATGTGTGTGTATATGCATGCACATGTTTGTGTGTAGCATCATATGTGCGTGTGTATGATTGCGGGTGTGTGTATGCACGTATGTGTGTGTGTGTGCAGCGTGCCTTGTCCTCCAGCGCGGCCATGCGCTCCTTCAGGTGCAGCTGCAGCCTCTCGTTGGACTCGGTGAGCAGACGGTCCACCGTGTCCGACAGGCGCTTGTTGTGCTCCTCGTTCATCTTCTCCCTCTGCCGTGCCTGCAGACCCACACACAGCCTTACTATCCACGCTGCCAGCATCATCACACCCCTCCTCTCTCACGCCGGGATGCTGCATGCAGCCAAGACCTTCTACTCGTGGGGGAGATAAAGTAGGTCTGAGGTACGCCCTGTAGCAGCCTGAGTCTAGCTTGGTCTCCAGAGCACTTATAGATTAATGAGGAGAAACTGAAGGATTTAGTGCTGTTGGAACATGCAGTATAGTAATGGTCCTTAGATGTAACACAGTGCAGACATAGAACATCTCCTACTGGCATGCACAAACACTATTATATCAACAAAAACATGTGTACTCAGATTGAGAGAGAGACACACATACACACACATTGTTTCCTTAGAGAACTCCAACTAAATATAATCATGAGATCACCCACAGAGCCAGAAATTGGCCATGCGTGAATTATTCAAATTCTAAATATATCAGCCACTCTCCCTCTCTCAGCTGAGAGAGGGAACAGACGGCAGCAGGAACTTTGTGGATTTGGTGTATATTTACGCTGCAAAGCTCTGGATATGTAGGATGACTGTGTGTGTGTGTTGCTGAGAGAGAGAGATTCTGTGTGTGTGTGTGTGTGTGTGTGTAGAGTTCCACTAATATGAAGCGTCAGTCCACACCATGAGACATCAGAAGGAACCTGCAGGAAGGACCCACACACAGTATGCACACACACACACACACGCACGCACACACACACACACACACACACACACACACACACACACACACACACACACGCACACACACACACACACACACACACACACACACACACACACACACGCACACACACACACACACACACACACACAAGCACACACACACAAGCACATACGCACATTAGACATACATACAAATGCACACATACACAGACATGCACACTTACAAACCAACACACACACACACACGCACGCACACACAGAAACACACACAGAAACACACACAGAACACACCCTGCCCAGTTCCTGGTTCTTCTCCTCTAGTTGGGACTCCAGCTGTCTGAGTCTCTCCTCCACGTTACCATGGCGCTCCTCAGCCTACAGGGGGAGACACTCTCATGTCAGCGTCTGGCCATCCCATACCACATGCTGCTATATTACTGTCTTCTATCCAGGCAGGCAAACACGAGTCAACTGTGTGGATGCTCTGATACAAGTACTCATACTGACTTTCGTTTGGATCATTGGCTTGATATAGAAAACTAATGAAACAATGGAGACACTTGAGTGCTGGTGTGTGTGTGTGTGTTACCTTGGTGAGCGCTGCCACCCGGTGTGCCAGCTCCGCCTCCACCTCGGGCAGGGTCTCGGCCTTCCTCATGGTCTGAGCCAGCCTCTGCTCCGCCAGCTCCAACAGCTCCTGCAGCTGACGCAGCTTCTCCTCGCTCTGACACACACACACACACAGACCACACACACACACACCACACACACATCACACACGTACGCCCACACACGTCACACGTACACACACACACACATCCCACACACACACACACCCATACCATTCCCAGGCAGAATATCAGTCAAGAGAGATCCCAATCAGATGGTCTAGCTTAGTCCTACTGTAGCTGGTTGAAAGATATTGAATGTGCAGGTGTGAGCCTGGTGCTCTAGCATGGACGGGGAGCACATGTCACTGGCTCTACTCCCCATCTAAAGTGATGTCACGGTCATGTATAAAGCATGTATAATGCATGAGTCATGAAAAAACACACACACAGGAAACATTGTCATGTACAGTTTCTATTGCACTGTTTTGTACTTGCAGCTGGATGTGACTCGTGTATTACATAGCTTCCTTATCTGTGTGTGTGTGTGTGCCGTGGGCCGTGCAGGCCTGTAGGTTCAGCAACATTAGCTTCACAGCAGGAGGCCTCGTCATGTGCTCACAGAGGAGGCCCCGCCCCTGTGGAGGCCTCGTCATGTGCTCACAGAGGCAGGCCCCGCCCCTGTGGAGGCCTCGTCATGTGCTCACAGAGGCAGGCCCCGCCCCTGTGGAGGCCTCGTCATGTGCTCACAGAGGCAGGCCCCGCCCCTGTGGAGGCCTCGTCATGTGCTCACAGAGGCAGGCCCCGCCCCTGTGGAGGCCTCGTCATGTGCTCACAGAGGCAGGCCCCGCCCCTGTGGAGGCCTCGTCATGTGCTCACAGAGGCAGATCCCGCCCCTGTGGAGGCCTCAGAAGGAGCCTGTCCTACCTAGTCACACTGTCCTGTGGAGATGGACTCAACTTCACCCTGAACTGTGGATGAACCCTCTTACGCATGTGTGTGTGTCTTTGTGTGTACGTGTGTGTGTGTTTGTGTGTACGTGTGTGTGTACGTGTGTGTGTGTGCATCTCTGTACCAACGCACTCCGTGTGTCCCTGTTCTCACCCCTCTCTCAACCAGTAATGGCCCCATCCAACTCCCCTGGAGGCTCTTACCTGTGTGTGTGTGTGTGTGTGTGTGTGTGTGTGTGTAGGTGCAGGAGGGTATGTGTGTGTGTTACCTGCCGGTGCAGGGAGTCCTTGGTGGCCAGTTCATTCTCCAGTTTGTCGTTGAGGTCGTGGATGTGGGTGGTTTCCCTCTGAGCAGCCAGGTAGCGTTTCTCTAAGGTTGTGATCCTCTCCTCCATATCCTCTCTCTGTGCAAGTGCCTACAACAGGCATATAGTAAGAGGAAAACTACCCCTGGGCAGCAGGGGGCGACACGCAACGGGCCGCACGTCTCACTCTCCTATTCCCTCACTGAATCTGGTTTTCCCTATGCATGTATTTGAATGGCTGTGTGTGTCAACTGTATCCTTTGCATGCACATTTGCAATCCACACAAAGTGAAATTCATGAACTTTGTGTGAGAGAACTCTCCCTCCCTCCCTCCCTCCCTCCCTCCCTCCCTCCCTCCCTCCCTCTCTCTCTCTCTCTCTCTCTCTCTCTCTCTCTCTCTCTCTCTCTCTCTCTGTCTCTCCCTTGGTCTCTCCTCGTGTACGCTCACCTCTCTCTGTTCCCTCTGCTGTTTGATTGACAGCTCCTCACTGCGACTCAGGTCTCGGCGAGTGTTAGCTAGCTCCGCCTCCAGCTCGGCCACACGGGTGTTGAGCGCTCCAGAGCGCTCGCGTGTCTGAGCCAGCTCCTGATTGGTCCGATCAAGCAGCTCCTGGAGCTCAGCGCTCCGGCTCCCGTCATCGTGGGCGTCTATGGAGCCGTTTGGCAGTCTCTGTAGTTCACACACACACACACACACACATACACACAGAGGCATAATCATATACAGTAGATGTTGCACAAAGAGGCAGACAGGATGATTGACGCAGACAGAGACAGAGAGGAAAAGGTGTAGGTGCTGAAGATGAAGAACGTATCCAACTTGAGAAAAGTTTCTTGACCTAGAAAGCTTGCGTGTGAAAGAGTATGGAGGGGGGGGATGTTATTTGGGGTCATGTTGTTGTGTTGATGCCTCTGTCTACCCTGACTCTGAGATAAGTGAATTCTGGGGTGTTAATTAGGTGAAACTTCAGGGAGGCTGGTTCACACAGGCTTCACAGTGGGCAGCTAGGCTAGGCTGGCAGGACCCCCGCACCTTCCTCTCACTCATCCTCCCTCCATGTTCTCTTTCTATCCTTCCCTCCATAGATCCCTGACTGTGTCTTTGTCTGCCCTGACCCGCTTCTTTATGATGGGCTGTTATGTTGTGTGTGGGGGTTGTTTATGTCAGGTCAGGCTGGGTTGTGTATCAATGTGTGTGTGTGGGGAGGGGTGTGTGTGTGGGATTATGTGTGTGAGGTTATTGACAGGGGCCCTGGGGTTCTGACTTCTGAGAGAATTACAGCAGCAGACATTTGAGTGGGCTTGACTGAGAGACCACCACGGTGGCTAGAACTAGCAACACTTGTGAACCACCCAAGCTAGCGTCAGAAGCTACACTTGTGAACCACCCAAGCTAGCGCCAGAAGCTACACTCGTGAACCACCCAAGCTAGCGTCAGAAGCTATACTCGTGAACCACCCAAGCTAGCGTCAGAAGCTACACTCGTGAACCACCCAAGCTAGCGCCAGAAGCTACACTCGTGAACCACCCAAGCTAGCATCAGAAGCTACACTTGTGAACCACCCAAGCTAGCGTCAGAAGCTACACTGTAACATCTGAACTAGCTGAAGCACTGCAGCCTGACTGCAGGAACATGAGGGAGGGGCTGCATCTGACCAAGCACTAATAGCCCTCCCTGTTTAATCACATAAAGCTGAATTATTCCCTATTGACCGACACAGTTATATAATATGCGCTCATTCTAATAAGACAGAGCTCTCCAGTAGAGCTGGGGGCTGCATTATAATCACCAGATAGACCAAGGAGCTTTAAAACCCATTTAGCCTCATTCACCTGCTGTGTGTGTTTCTGTGTCTGTGTGTGTGTGTGTGTGTGTGTTCCAGATCATGGAAGAGAATACAGATACGTTACAAACCTTCCAGGTAGGTTTGGATGTGTCTGTTCTGTCCACAGATTCTCCGTCCTTTCTCTGTTTCACTATGTTTAACTGCAAACACGTGCACGCACACACACACACGCACACACACACACACCCATAGTGTTTTAAATAGAGGAGATACTCTGATATTTGTATTATTATTATCAGAACTATACTGCTCTAGTGCTTGCTGCTTTAGTCTCTCCTTTTCACAGCCTGCTGAATATTCTGCATCATTTGTCTTCTTAATAGATTCTTGTTGAACAGATGAGAACAGAAGGAAAAGCGGTACAGAGACCGATTGCCTTCAAAATGGTGTGTGTGTGCGGGCGAGCAGAGTGTGTGAGTGTGTTTATGAGCAGAACAGACAGCTCTCTGGTCGCGTGTGAGTAACTGAGCAGAAATCACACTGCAGGCATCAACAGATGGCAGGTGGGGACAGGACAGATGTTAAGCACGCACACACACATACACACACACACACAGAAGTGCACACACACACACACGAGTGCACAAACACACACACATCATTGGTCTCACCTCCTGAGTCGTGGTTGATAGCTGTCCCTCCAGTGTGGTTACTCTCTCCAGAGCAACACGCAGCCTCTCACGCACCTGAAGAGCCACAACACACACACACAGGGGTTCACACACACACACACACACACACACACACACACAGATGTCTTTTCCGAACAGCACTATATTGTATGTGCAGCCAGGTCCTGCGTCTGTGCGAGCAGAGGGAGCCTACCTTCTCGTCCAGGGCTTTGTGGTGCTCAAACAGGGACTTGAGGGCCTTGAGCACCTCCACCTCACTGGAGACGCCAGACGGGGGCGGAGGCTGCCTCTTCACCACCGTCATCCTCAGACTGCGCTCGTGACGAGCCACCAGACACTCCAGGTGCTCCAACAGCAGCTACACACACACACATTTAGGTCAACCTTACACTGGCAAAATACTATGACATTTGGCCAGAAGACTTACAAAGAACAATAATATCCACAGGTGCATTAACACCAAACCATCCAATACACACATTCCCACCAAACACAGCACACACACACACACACATACACACCCTGGTGTTGTTCCTTTCGGCTTTGAGTTCGGAGATCTCCTCTTCCTTCTCCAGAAGCTGCTCCCGGCACACATTCAGCTCCTTGGTCAGAGTGGCAAACTCCTGCAACACAAATACATTTACATTTAGTCATTTAGCAGACGCTCTTATCCAGAGCGACTTACAGGAAGTACAGGGAAATTCCCCTTGAGGCAAGTAGGGTGGAGTGCCTTGCCCAAGGATACAATGTCCTTTTGCACTGCTGGGAATCGAACCAGCAACCTTCGGATTACTAGACCAATTCCCAAACCGCTCAGCCACCTGACTCCCAGTATCATCACACCCAGTATCATGTCTGAGCACGACACAGAGGCTTACTATGGGATTGTTGAGTGCAGTGGACAATGCTGGACATGTTCCTGATGCTGGGACACTAGGCTGAAAGAAACATCTGGAAGGTTTTCAACCTGGACTGTGTATCACACACGGTTTACCCTTCCACTGCTGCCAGTGTAGGATAATGGTTAAAACAGGAGTTGCTGTATCCACCCTAAACCTTCATAACAGGTGGCTGTGCTTCTCTGGTGTCGCCTGGTCAGCAGAGTTCATGCCAGAGGACCCAGCCAGACCACCTGAGCCCTCCTGAGCCCTCCTGAGCTAGGACAGTGTACACACATCCCAAACTGCAGAGTGCTGCTGCACATGGGAACACCCTGGATCTCCACACATCTGACTTATCTTTGGTGTGTGTGTGTGATCATAGTGGATCAAGCTGGAGGAGGAGGGGGTTGTGTGTGTGTGATCATAGTGGATCAAGCTGGAGGAGGAGGGGGTTGTGTGTGTGTGATCATAGTGGATCAAGCTGGAGGAGGAGGGGGTTGTGTGTGTGTGATCATAGTGGATCAAGCTGGAGGAGGAGGGGGTTGTGTGTGTGTGATCATAGTGGATCTGGCTGGAGGAGGAGGGGGTTGTGTGTGTGTGATCATAGTGGATCTGGCTGGAGGAGGAGGGGGTTGTGTGTGTGTCTGTGGCTGTTCTGTGGGCTCCTCCCCATGTCCCTGGCTCCAGTCCAATTTTAATACCCTGCGGTTTTTAATATACAGACAGCATCCAACATCACACACACACACACACACTACACACACACACACGCACACTACACCACACACACAGCCGTGGCTGGGCAGGCCCTGTAGTTATCAGACTGCAGTCTTGCGTAGCGATATGAGCTAGGTCTCAGAGAGCCCTCAGCACTCAAGCCAACTACACAGCTGCTTCTCCCGGTCTGCAGGGAACGACTTCTCTCACACGGTCGCACACACACACACACACACACACACGCAGACATACACAGACACACCAAAACACACTCACAAATATAGACACAAATACCACACGGAGAACTGCGCACACAGACGTACTTGTCAGAATGAATGGTGGTGCTCTAGAGTTTGTAATGATGACTATTCACTGTTTTGGCAGATATGATTTTGAGAGGAGCTCATCTGAGTCATCATTTCGTTTGCGATACCAAACACTCTCACACACACACACACACACACACACTATCACACACACACACACACACACACACACACACGCACACAAATACTGAGCTTGTATTTCAGATGACCCTCCTCCCCCCAGTTGAGCTACAGGGGGGAGAGAGACAAAAGAAGAGGCAGAAAGAGGAAGAGGAGGAAAAGGGGGGGAAATGGGTCAGCATGTTCACTTAGCTATTTGTTTGTTCCACAGGGGCAAAGCAGTAGACAGGAGGGCAGTTCAAATCCAGGAACAGATGTTTTATCTTACTGTCTCTTCCAATCACAGCTAATGCTTCAACAATCCAACGTTCCTGATGCCCCCCCCCCCCTCCATTCTTCCTGATAGCACCCCCCCCACAAACACACACACACACTCCCAGTGTACAGCCCCCCTCATCCATCCCCTCATCCTTTCAACAGACCGCCCTCTGCGTCTCTCTGACCCTGCATCTCATTGCAGCCAACAAAAAAGCAATTTGGAGGAAACATGGTTTCATAAACGCCTGAGAATAAACTAAAGGGAATTGGAAACACGAATCAGGAACTGAGCAGAGATGATTGTTTCTCATCATACTGGAGAAGAGTCTATCTCTCTTTTTGTCCTCTTCATCACTCTCTCTCTCTCTCTCTCTCTCTCTCTCTCTCTCTCTAGTGCCATATATCCTCACATGCCCTGTAGAGATGGTCCTGTTTGAGTCTGTGCCGTTCCTCACTGCCAGCTCTACCTAGCTGGAGGAAGTCTCTTTTTGTGTGACAACAGAAAACACACTCTTGTCAGTGACCACTTCATAGAGAGCAGGAGAGCCCAGAGGCTGTGTGGAGAAGGCAGGCTTCCGGCCTCAAACTTCAACAGAAGACTGGGAGTGGCTGCCAAGCAGTGCTGAGCTCAGACATTGTAAAGGGATTTCTCTCCCCGGCTTCCTTAAGCAGTTTGGGATTAAGGGATGAAAGCAATATGCTGGACGTGTGTGTGTGTGTGTGTGTGTGTGTGTGTGTGTGTGTGTGTGTGTGAGAGAGAGAGACAGAGAGAGAGGGGTTTGGTGGGGGCAGAGAATGAATAGTCTGATCAAAAAGTGAAAGAAATAACACAATGAGACGGATATTGGGTACACACTCGCATTCACACCCATGCACCACACGAACCGACACAAACTAATTCTCTTTTTCCAAACACAAACTAGAAAACTCTCTCGCATCCAGAGAGATCAGTAGAAACATGTCTGTCAAAGTCCCTGGCTTCTTAGCCCAGCTCCTCAGAAAGAAACCAGTACTGCATTAAAAGAGAGTGTGTGTGTGTTTATTTAGCTCTTCTTCTGGACATTTACATTTACATTCAAATCCCTCAAGAATAATAAATCAAGAAAGAAAATTACTTTTATTTGGCATTTTCAAATATTTTCAAACTCCAGTGCTCTTTATAGGGGGGTTA